>NC_060187.1:15179369-15246869 GCF_021184085.1 Oncorhynchus gorbuscha | reverse complement strand
AGAGGAGAGGATAGAACAGAACAGAAGTGAGAGGAGAGGATAGAGAAGAACAGAAGAGAGAGGAGGGGATAGAGAAGAACAGAAGAGAGAGGAGAGGATAGAACAGAACAGAAGAGAGAGGAGAGGATAGAACAGAACAGAAGAGAGAGGAGAGGATAGAACAGAACAGAAGAGAGAGGAGAGGATAGAACAGAACAGAAGAGAGAGGAGAGGATAGAACAGAACAGAAGAGAGAGGAGAGGATAGAACAGAACAGAAGTGAGAGGAGAGGATAGAGAAGAACAGAAGAGAGAGGAGGGGATAGAGAAGAACAGAAGAGAGAGGAGAGGATAGAACAGAACAGAAGAGAGAGGAGAGGATAGAACAGAACAGAAGAGAGAGGAGAGGATAGAACAGAACAGAAGAACAGAAGAGAGAGGAGGAGAGGATAGAACAGAAGAGAGAGGAGAGGATAGAACAGAACAGAAGAGAGAGGAGAGGATAGAACAGAACAGAAGTGAGAGGAGAGGATAGAGAAGAACAGAAGAGAGAGGAGGGGATAGAGAAGAACAGAAGAGAGAGGAGAGGATAGAACAGAACAGAAGAGAGAGGAGAGGATAGAACAGAACAGAAGTGAGAGGAGAGGATAGAGAAGAACAGAAGAGAGAGGAGGGGAAGAGAAGAACAGAAGAGAGAGGAGAGGATAGAACAGAACAGAAGAGAGAGGAGAGGATAGAACAGAACAGAAGTGAGAGGATAGAACAGAACAGAAGAGAGAGAAGGAGAGGATAGAACAGAACATAACAGAAGAGAGGAGGAGAGGATAGAACAGAACAGAACAGAACAGAAGAGAGAGGAGGAGAGGATAGAACAGAACAGAAGAGAGAGAAGGAGAGGATAGAACAGAACATAACAGAAGAGAGGAGGAGAGGATAGAACAGAACAGAACAGAACAGAAGAGAGAGGAGGAGAGGATAGAACAGAACAGAAGAGAGAGGAGGAGATGATAGAACAGAACAGAAGAGAGAGAAGGAGAGGATAGAACAGAACATAACAGAAGAGAGGAGGAGAGGATAGAACAGAACAGAACAGAACAGAAGAGAGAGGAGGAGAGGATAGAACAGAACAGGAGGAGATGATAGAACAGAAGAGAGAGGAGGAGAGGATAGAACAGAACAGAAGAGAGAGAAGGAGAGGATAGAACAGAACATAACAGAAGAGAGGAGGAGAGGATAGAACAGAACAGAACAGAACAGAAGAGAGAGGAGGAGAGGATAGAACAGAACAGAAGAGAGAGGAGGAGATGATAGAACAGAAGAGAGAGGAGAGGATAGAACAGAAGAGAGAGGAGATGATAGAACAGAACAGAAGAGAGAGGAGAGGATAGAACAGAACAGAAGAGAGAGGAGGAGAGGATAGAACAGAACAGAACAGAACAGAACAGAAGAGAGAGGAGAGGATAGAACAGAAGAGAGAGGAGAGGATAGAACAGAACAGAAGAGAGAGGAGGGGATAGAGAAGAACAGAAGAGAGAGGAGAGGATAGAACAGAACAGAAGAGAGAGGAGAGGATAGAACAGAACAGAAGAGAGAGGAGAGGATAGAACAGAACAGAAGTGAGAGGAGAGGATAGAGAAGAACAGAAGAGAGAGGAGGGGATAGAGAAGAACAGAAGAGAGAGGAGAGGATAGAACAGAACAGAAGAGAGAGGAGAGGATAGAACAGAACAGAAGAGAGAGGAGAGGATAGAACAGAACAGAAGAGAGAGGAGAGGATAGAACAGAACAGAAGAGAGAGGAGAGGATAGAACAGAACAGAAGAGAGAGGAGAGGATAGAACAGAACAGAAGTGAGAGAGAGGGAGAGGAAGAACAGAAGAGAGAGGAGGGGATAGAGAAGAACAGAAGAAGAGGAGAGGATAGAACAGAACAGAAGAGAGAGGAGAGGATAGAACAGAACAGAAGAGAGAGGAGAGGATAGAACAGAACAGAACGGAACAGAAGAGAGAGGAGGAGAGGATAGAACAGAAGAGAGAGGAGAGGATAGAACAGAACAGAAGAGAGAGGAGAGGATAGAACAGAACAGAAGTGAGAGGAGAGGATAGAGAAGAACAGAAGAGAGAGGAGGGGATAGAGAAGAACAGAAGAGAGAGGAGAGGATAGAACAGAACAGAAGAGAGAGGAGAGGATAGAACAGAACAGAAGAGAGAGGAGAGGATAGAACAGAACAGAACGGAACAGAAGAGAGAGGAGGAGAGGATAGAACAGAAGAGAGAGGAGAGGATAGAACAGAACAGAAGAGAGAGGAGAGGATAGAACAGAACAGAAGTGAGAGGAGAGGATAGAGAAGAACAGAAGAGAGAGGAGGGGATAGAGAAGAACAGAAGAGAGAGGAGAGGATAGAACAGAACAGAAGAGAGAGGAGAGGATAGAACAGAACAGAAGTGAGAGGAGAGGATAGAGAAGAACAGAAGAGAGAGGAGGGGATAGAGAAGAACAGAAGAGAGAGGAGAGGATAGAACAGAACAGAAGAGAGAGGAGAGGATAGAACAGAACAGAAGTGAGAGGATAGAACAGAACAGAAGAGAGAGAAGGAGAGGATAGAACAGAACATAACAGAAGAGAGGAGGAGAGGATAGAACAGAACAGAACAGAACAGAAGAGAGAGGAGGAGAGGATAGAACAGAACAGAAGAGAGAGAAGGAGAGGATAGAACAGAACATAACAGAAGAGAGGAGGAGAGGATAGAACAGAACAGAACAGAACAGAAGAGAGAGGAGGAGAGGATAGAACAGAACAGAAGAGAGAGGAGGAGATGATAGAACAGAACAGAAGAGAGAGAAGGAGAGGATAGAACAGAACATAACAGAAGAGAGGAGGAGAGGATAGAACAGAACAGAACAGAACAGAAGAGAGAGGAGGAGAGGATAGAACAGAACAGAAGAGAGAGGAGGAGATGATAGAACAGAAGAGAGAGGAGGAGAGGATAGAACAGAACAGAAGAGAGAGAAGGAGAGGATAGAACAGAACATAACAGAAGAGAGAGGAGAGGATAGAACAGAACAGAACAGAACAGAAGAGAGAGGAGGAGAGGATAGAACAGAACAGAAGAGAGAGGAGGAGATGATAGAACAGAAGAGAGAGGAGAGGATAGAACAGAAGAGAGAGGAGATGATAGAACAGAACAGAAGAGAGAGGAGAGGATAGAACAGAACAGAAGAGAGAGGAGGAGAGGATAGAACAGAACAGAACAGAACAGAACAGAAGAGAGAGGAGAGGATAGAACAGAAGAGAGAGGAGAGGATAGAACAGAACAGAAGAGAGAGGAGGGGATAGAGAAGAACAGAAGAGAGAGGAGAGGATAGAACAGAACAGAAGAGAGAGGAGAGGATAGAACAGAACAGAAGAGAGAGGAGAGGATAGAACAGAACAGAAGTGAGAGGAGAGGATAGAGAAGAACAGAAGAGAGAGGAGGGGATAGAGAAGAACAGAAGAGAGAGGAGAGGATAGAACAGAACAGAAGAGAGAGGAGAGGATAGAACAGAACAGAAGAGAGAGGAGAGGATAGAACAGAACAGAAAGAGAGGAGAGGATAGAACAGAACAGAAGAGAGAGGAGAGGATAGAACAGAACAGAAGAAGAGGAGAGGATAGAACAGAACAGAAGTGAGAGGAGAGGATAGAGAAGAACAGAAGAGAGAGGAGGGGATAGAGAAGAACAGAAGAGAGAGGAGAGGATAGAACAGAACAGAAGAGAGAGGAGAGGATAGAACAGAACAGAAGAGAGAGGAGAGGATAGAACAGAACAGAACGGAACAGAGAGAGAGGAGGAGAGGATAGAACAGAAGAGAGAGGAGAGGATAGAACAGAACAGAAGAGAGAGGAGAGGATAGAACAGAACAGAAGTGAGAGGAGAGGATAGAGAAGAACAGAAGAGAGAGGAGGGGATAGAGAAGAACAGAAGAGAGAGGAGAGGATAGAACAGAACAGAAGAGAGAGGAGAGGATAGAACAGAACAGAAGTGAGAGGAGAGGATAGAGAAGAACAGAAGAGAGAGGAGGGGATAGAGAAGAACAGAAGAGAGAGGAGAGGATAGAACAGAACAGAAGAGAGAGGAGAGGATAGAACAGAACAGAAGTGAGAGGAGAGGATAGAACAGAACAGAAGAGAGAGAAGGAGAGGATAGAACAGAACATAACAGAAGAGAGGAGGAGAGGATAGAACAGAACAGAACAGAACAGAAAGAGAGGAGGAGAGGATAGAACAGAACAGAAGAGAGAGAAGGAGAGGATAGAACAGAACATAACAGAAGAGAGGAGGAGAGGATAGAACAGAACAGAACAGAACAGAAGAGAGAGAGGAGAGAGGATAGAACAGAACAGAAGAGAGAGGAGGAGATGATAGAACAGAACAGAAGAGAGAGAAGGAGAGGATAGAACAGAACATAACAGAAGAGAGGAGGAGAGGATAGAACAGAACAGAACAGAACAGAACAGAAGAGAGAGGAGGAGAGGATAGAACAGAACAGAAGAGAGAGGAGGAGATGATAGAACAGAAGAGAGAGGAGGAGAGGATAGAACAGAACAGAAGAGAGAGAAGGAGAGGATAGAACAGAACATAACAGAAGAGAGGAGGAGAGGATAGAACAGAACAGAACAGAACAGAAGAGAGAGGAGGAGAGGATAGAACAGAACAGAAGAGAGAGGAGGAGATAGAGAAGAACAGAAGAGAGAGGAGAGGATAGAACAGAACAGAAGAGAGAGGAGAGGATAGAACAGAACAGAAGAGAGAGGAGAGGATAGAACAGAACAGAAGTGAGAGGAGAGGATAGAGAAGAACAGAAGAGAGAGGAGGGGATAGAGAAGAACAGAAGAGAGAGGAGAGGATAGAACAGAACAGAAGAGAGAGGAGAGGATAGAACAGAACAGAAGAGAGAGGAGAGGATAGAACAGAACAGAAGAGAGAGGAGAGGATAGAACAGAACAGAAGAGAGAGGAGAGGATAGAACAGAACAGAAGAGAGAGGAGAGGATAGAACAGAACAGAAGTGAGAGGAGAGGATAGAGAAGAACAGAAGAGAGAGGAGGGGATAGAGAAGAACAGAAGAGAGAGGAGAGGATAGAACAGAACAGAAGAGAGAGGAGAGGATAGAACAGAACAGAAGAGAGAGGAGAGGATAGAACAGAACAGAACGGAACAGAAGAGAGAGGAGGAGAGGATAGAACAGAAGAGAGAGGAGAGGATAGAACAGAACAGAAGAGAGAGGAGAGGATAGAACAGAACAGAAGTGAGAGGAGAGGATAGAGAAGAACAGAAGAGAGAGGAAAAATAGAGAAGAACAGAAGAGAGAGGAGAGGATAGAACAGAACAGAAGAGAGAGGAGAGGATAGAACAGAACAGAAGTGAGAGGAGAGGATAGAGAAGAACAGAAGAGAGAGGAGGGGATAGAGAAGAACAGAAGAGAGAGAGAGGATAGAACAGAACAGAAGAGAGAGGAGAGGATAGAACAGAACAGAAGTGAGAGGAGAGGATAGAACAGAACAGAAGAGAGAGAAGGAGAGGATAGAACAGAACATAACAGAAGAGAGGAGGAGAGGATAGAACAGAACAGAACAGAACAGAAGAGAGAGGAGGAGAGGATAGAACAGAACAGAAGAGAGAGAAGGAGAGGATAGAACAGAACATAACAGAAGAGAGGAGGAGAGGATAGAACAGAACAGAACAGAACAGAAGAGAGAGGAGGAGAGGATAGAACAGAACAGAAGAGAGAGGAGGAGATGATAGAACAGAACAGAAGAGAGAGAAGGAGAGGATAGAACAGAACATAACAGAACAGAAGAGAGAGGAGGAGAGGATAGAACAGAACAGAAGAGAGAGGAGGAGATGATAGAACAGAAGAGAGAGGAGGAGAGGATAGAACAGAACAGAAGAGAGAGAAGGAGAGGATAGAACAGAACATAACAGAAGAGAGGAGGAGAGGATAGAACAGAACAGAACAGAACAGAAGAGAGAGGAGGAGAGGATAGAACAGAACAGAAGAGAGAGGAGGAGATGATAGAACAGAAGAGAGAGGAGAGGATAGAACAGAACAGAAGAGAGAGGAGAGGATAGAACAGAACAGAAGTGAGAGGAGAGGATAGAGAAGAACAGAAGAGAGAGGAGGGGATAGAGAAGAACAGAAGAGAGAGGAGAGGATAGAACAGAACAGAAGAGAGAGGAGAGGATAGAACAGAACAGAAGTGAGAGGAGAGGATAGAGAAGAACAGAAGAGAGAGGAGGGGATAGAGAAGAACAGAAGAGAGAGGAGAGGATAGAACAGAACAGAAGAGAGAGGAGAGGATAGAACAGAACAGAAGTGAGAGGAGAGGATAGAACAGAACAGAAGAGAGAGAAGGAGAGGATAGAACAGAACATAACAGAAGAGAGGAGGAGAGGATAGAACAGAACAGAACAGAACAGAAGAGAGAGGAGGAGAGGATAGAACAGAACAGAAGAGAGAGAAGGAGAGGATAGAACAGAACATAACAGAAGAGAGGAGGAGAGGATAGAACAGAACAGAACAGAACAGAAGAGAGAGGAGGAGAGGATAGAACAGAACAGAAGAGAGAGGAGGAGATGATAGAACAGAACAGAAGAGAGAGAAGGAGAGGATAGAACAGAACATAACAGAACAGAAGAGAGAGGAGGAGAGGATAGAACAGAACAGAAGAGAGAGGAGGAGATGATAGAACAGAAGAGAGAGGAGGAGAGGATAGAACAGAACAGAAGAGAGAGAAGGAGAGGATAGAACAGAACATAACAGAAGAGAGGAGGAGAGGATAGAACAGAACAGAACAGAACAGAAGAGAGAGGAGGAGAGGATAGAACAGAACAGAAGAGAGAGGAGGAGATGATAGAACAGAAGAGAGAGGAGAGGATAGAACAGAAGAGAGAGGAGATGATAGAACAGAACAGAAGAGAGAGGAGAGGATAGAACAGAACAGAAGAGAGAGGAGGGGATAGAACAGAACAGAAGAGAGAGGAGAGGATAGAACAGAACAGAACAGAACAGAAGAGAGAGGAGGAGAGGATAGAACAGAACAGAAGAGAGAGGAGAGGATAGAACAGAACAGAACAGAACAGAACAGAACAGAAGAGAGAGGAGGAGAGGATAGAACAGAACAGAAGAGAGAGGAGAGGATAGAGAAGAACAGAAGAGAGAGGAGGAGAGGATAGAGCAGAACAGAAGAGAGAGGAGGGGATAGAGAAGAACAGAAGAGAGAGGAGGAGAGGATAGAGCAGAACAGAAGAGAGAGGAGGAGGGGATAGAACAGAACAGAAGAGAGAGGAGGAGAGGATAGAACAGAACAGAAGAGAGAGGAGGAGAGGATAGAACAGAACAGAAGAGAGAGGAGGGGATAGAGAAGAACAGAAGAGAGAGGAGGAGGGGATAGAACAGAACAGAAGAGAGAGGAGGAGAGGATAGAACAGAACAGAAGAGAGAGGAGGAGAGGATAGAACAGAACAGAAGAGAGAGGAGAGGATAGAACAGAACAGAAGAGAGAGGAGAGGATAGAACAGAACAGAAGAGAGAGGAGGGGATAGAACAGAACAGAACAGAACAGAAGAGAGAGGAGGAGAGGATAGAACAGAACAGAAGAGAGAGGAGAGGATAGAGAAGAACAGAAGAGAGAGGAGGAGAGGATAGAACAGAACATAACAGAAGAGAGGAGGAGAGGATAGAACAGAACATAACAGAAGAGAGAGGAGAGGATAGAACAGAAGAGAGAGGAGAGGATAGAGCAGAACATAACAGAAGAGAGGAGAGGAGGAGAGGATAGAACAGAACAGAGAGGAGAGGATAGAGCAGAACAGAAGAGAGAGGAGGAGAGGATAGAACAGAACAGAAGAGAGAGGAGAGGATAGAACAGAACAGAAGAGAGAGGAGGAGAGGATAGAACAGAACAGAAGAGAGAGGAGAGGATAGAACAGAACAGAAGAGAGAGGAGAGGATAGAGCAGAACATAACAGAAGAGAGAGGAGGAGAGGATAGAACAGAACAGAAGAGAGAGGAGAGGATAGAACAGAACAGAAGAGAGAGGAGAGGATAGAGCAGAACATAACAGAAGAGAGAGGAGAGGATAGAACAGAACATAACAGAAGAGAGAGGAGAGGATAGAACAGAAGAGAGAGGAGAGGATAGAACAGAACAGAAGAGAGAGGAGAGGATAGAACAGAACAGAAGAGAGAGGAGGAGAGGATAGAACAGAACAGAAGAGAGAGGAGGAGAGGATAGAACAGAACAGAAGAGAGAGGAGGAGAGGATAGAACAGAACAGAAGAGAGAGGAGAGGATAGAGCAGAACATAACAGAAGAGAGGAGAGGAGGAGAGGATAGAACAGAACAGAAGAGAGAGGAGAGGATAGAACAGAACAGAAGAGAGAGGAGAGGATAGAGCAGAACAGAAGAGAGAGGAGGAGAGGATAGAACAGAACAGAAGAGAGAGGAGAGGATAGAACAGAACAGAAGAGAGAGGAGAGGATAGAGCAGAACATAACAGAAGAGAGGAGAGGAGGAGAGGATAGAACAGAACAGAGAGGAGAGGATAGAGCAGAACAGAAGAGAGAGGAGAGGATAGAGCAGAACATAACAGAAGAGATGAGAGGAGGAGAGGATAGAACAGAACAGAAGAGATGAGAGGAGGAGAGGATAGAACAGAACAGAAGAGAGAGGAGGAGATGATAGAACAGAACATAAGAGAGAGAAGGAGATGATAGAACAGAACATAAGAGAGAGAAGGAGAGGATAGAACAGAACAGAAGAGAGAGGAGGAGATGATAGAACAGAACATAAGAGAGAGAAGGAGATGATAGAACAGAACAGAAGAGAGAGGAGGAGAGGATAGAACAGAACATAAGAGAGAGAAGGAGAGGATAGAGCAGAACAGAAGAGAGAGGAGAGGATAGAACAGAACAGAAGAGAGAGGAGAGGAGGAGAGGATAGAGCAGAACATAACAGAAGAGAGGAGAGGAGGAGAGGATAGAACAGAACAGAGAGGAGAGGATAGAGCAGAACAGAAGAGAGAGGAGAGGATAGAGCAGAACATAACAGAAGAGAGGAGAGGAGGAGAGGATAGAACAGAACAGAGAGGAGAGGATAGAGCAGAACAGAAGAGAGAGGAGAGGATAGAGCAGAACATAACAGAAGAGATGAGAGGAGGAGAGGATAGAACAGAACAGAAGAGATGAGAGGAGGAGAGGATAGAACAGAACAGAAGAGAGAGGAGGAGATGATAGAACAGAACATAAGAGAGAGAAGGAGATGATAGAACAGAACATAAGAGAGAGAAGGAGAGGATAGAACAGAACAGAAGAGAGAGGAGGAGATGATAGAACAGAACATAAGAGAGAGAAGGAGATGATAGAACAGAACAGAAGAGAGAGGAGGAGAGGATAGAACAGAACATAAGAGAGAGAAGGAGAGGATAGAGCAGAACAGAAGAGAGAGGAGAGGATAGAACAGAACAGAAGAGAGAGGAGAGGAGGAGAGGATAGAGCAGAACATAAGAGAGAGGAGAGGATAGAGCAGAACATAACAGAAGAGAGGAGAGGAGGAGAGGATAGAACAGAACAGAGAGGAGAGGATAGAGCAGAACAGAAGAGAGAGGAGAGGATAGAGCAGAACATAACAGAAGAGATGAGAGGAGGAGAGGATAGAACAGAACAGAAGAGAGAGGAGAGGATAGAGCAGAACAGAAGAGAGAGGAGAGGATAGAGCAGAACATAAGAGAGAGGAGAGGATAGAGCAGAACATAACAGAAGAGATGAGAGGAGGAGAGGATAGAACAGAACAGAAGAGAGAGGAGAGGATAGAACAGAACAGAAGAGAGAGGAGAGGATAGAGCAGAACATAACAGAAGAGAGGAGAGGAGGAGAGGATAGAACAGAACAGAGAGGAGAGGATAGAGCAGAACAGAAGAGAGAGGAGAGGATAGAGCAGAACATAACAGAAGAGATGAGAGGAGGAGAGGATAGAACAGAACAGAAGAGAGAGGAGAGGATAGAGCAGAACAGAAGAGAGAGGAGAGGATAGAGCAGAACATAAGAGAGAGGAGAGGATAGAGCAGAACATAACAGAAGAGAGGAGAGGAGGAGAGGATAGAACAGAACAGAGAGGAGAGGATAGAGCAGAACAGAAGAGAGAGGAGAGGATAGAGCAGAACATAACAGAAGAGATGAGAGGAGGAGAGGATAGAACAGAACAGAAGAGAGAGGAGAGGATAGAACAGAAGAGAGAGGAGAGGATAGAACAGAAGAGAACAGAGAGGAGGAGAGGATAGAACAGAAGAGAACAGAGAGGAGGAGAGGATAGAACAGAACAGAAGAGAGAGGAGGGATAGAACAGAAGAGAGAGGAGAGGATAGAACAGAAGAGAACAGAGAGGAGGAGAGGATAGAACAGAAGAGAACAGAGAGGAGGAGAGGATAGAACAGAACAGAAGAGAGAGGAGAGGATAGAACAGAAGAGAGAGGAGAGGATAGAACAGAACAGAAGAGAGAGGAGAGGATAGAACAGAACAGAAGAGAGAGGAGAGGATAGAGAAGAACAGAAGAGAGAGGAGGAGAGGATAGAACAGAACAGAAGAGAGAGGAGAGGATAGAGAAGAACAGAAGAGAGAGGAGGAGAGGATAGAACAGAACAGAAGAGAGAGGAGAGGATAGAACAGAAGAGAGAGGAGGGATAGAGAAGAACAGAAGAGAGAGGAGGAGAGGATAGAACAGAAGAGAACAGAGAGGAGGAGAGGATAGAACAGAACAGAGAGGAGAGGATAGAGCAGAACAGAAGAGAGAGGAGAGGATAGAGCAGAACATAACAGAAGAGATGAGAGGAGGAGAGGATAGAACAGAACAGAAGAGAGAGGAGGAGATGATAGAACAGAACAGAAGAGAGAGGAGGAGAGGATAGAACAGAACAGAAGAGAGAGGAGAGGATAGAACAGAACAGAAGAGAGAGGAGAGGATAGAACAGAACAGAAGAGAGAGGAGAGGATAGAACAGAACAGAAGAGAGAGGAGAGGATAGAACAGAACAGAAGAGAGAGGAGGAGAGGATAGAACAGAACAGAAGAGAGAGGAGGAGAGGATAGAGCAGAACATAAGAGAGAGGAGAGGATAGAACAGAACAGAAGAGAGAGGAGGAGAGGATAGAACATAACAGAAGAGAGAGGAGGAGAGGATAGAACAGAACAGAAGAGAGAGGAGGAGAGGATAGAGCAGAACATAAGAGAGAGGAGAGGATAGAACAGAACAGAACAGAAGAGAGAGGAGGAGAGGATAGAACAGAACAGAAGAGAGAGGAGGAGAGGATAGAACAGAACATAAGAGAGAGGAGAGGATAGAGCAGAACAGAAGAGAGAGGAGGAGAGGATAGAACAGAACATAAGAGAGAGGATAGGATAGAACAGAACAGAAGAGAGAGGAGGAGAGGATAGAACAGAACATAAGAGAGAGGAGAGGATAGAGCAGAACAGAAGAGAGAGGAGGAGAGGATAGAACAGAACATAAGAGAGAGGAGAGGATAGAACAGAACAGAAGAGAGAGGAGGAGAGGATAGAACAGAACATAAGAGAGAGGAGAGGATAGAACAGAACATAAGAGAGAGGAGAGGATAGAGCAGAACAGAAGAGAGAGGAGGAGAGGATAGAACAGAACATAAGAGAGAGAAGGAGAGGATAGAACAGAACAGAAGAGAGAGGAGGAGATGATAGAACAGAACATAAGAGAGAGAAGGAGATGATAGAACAGAACAGAAGAGAGAGGAGGAGAGGATAGAACAGAACATAAGAGAGAGAAGGAGAGGATAGAGCAGAACAGAAGAGAGAGGAGAGGATAGAACAGAACAGAAGAGAGAGGAGAGGAGGAGAGGATAGAGCAGAACATAAGAGAGAGGAGAGGATAGAGCAGAACATAACAGAAGAGAGAGAGGAGGAGAGGATAGAACAGAACAGAGAGGAGAGGATAGAGCAGAACAGAAGAGAGAGGAGAGGATAGAGCAGAACATAACAGAAGAGATGAGAGGAGGAGAGGATAGAACAGAACAGAAGAGAGAGGAGAGGATAGAGCAGAACAGAAGAGAGAGGAGAGGATAGAGCAGAACATAAGAGAGAGGAGAGGATAGAGCAGAACATAACAGAAGAGATGAGAGGAGGAGAGGATAGAACAGAACAGAAGAGAGAGAGGAGAGGATAGAACAGAACAGAAGAGAGAGGAGAGGATAGAGCAGAACATAACAGAAGAGAGGAGAGGAGGAGAGGATAGAACAGAACAGAGAGGAGAGGATAGAGCAGAACAGAAGAGAGAGGAGAGGATAGAGCAGAACATAACAGAAGAGATGAGAGGAGGAGAGGATAGAACAGAACAGAAGAGAGAGGAGAGGATAGAGCAGAACAGAAGAGAGAGGAGAGGATAGAGCAGAACATAAGAGAGAGGAGAGGATAGAGCAGAACATAACAGAAGAGAGGAGAGGAGGAGAGGATAGAACAGAACAGAGAGGAGAGGATAGAGCAGAACAGAAGAGAGAGGAGAGGATAGAGCAGAACATAACAGAAGAGATGAGAGGAGGAGAGGATAGAACAGAACAGAAGAGAGAGGAGAGATAGAACAGAAGAGAGAGGAGAGGATAGAACAGAAGAGAACAGAGAGGAGGAGAGGATAGAACAGAAGAGAACAGAGAGGAGGAGAGGATAGAACAGAACAGAAGAGAGAGGAGAGGATAGAACAGAAGAGAGAGGAGAGGATAGAACAGAAGAGAACAGAGAGGAGGAGAGGATAGAACAGAAGAGAACAGAGAGGAGGAGAGGATAGAACAGAACAGAAGAGAGAGGAGAGGATAGAACAGAAGAGAGAGGAGAGGATAGAACAGAACAGAAGAGAGAGGAGAGGATAGAACAGAACAGAAGAGAGAGGAGAGGATAGAGAAGAACAGAAGAGAGAGGAGGAGAGGATAGAACAGAACAGAAGAGAGAGGAGAGGATAGAGAAGAACAGAAGAGAGAGGAGGAGAGGATAGAACAGAACAGAAGAGAGAGGAGAGGATAGAACAGAAGAGAGAGGAGGGGATAGAGAAGAACAGAAGAGAGAGGAGGAGAGGATAGAACAGAAGAGAACAGAGAGGAGGAGAGGATAGAACAGAACAGAGAGGAGAGGATAGAGCAGAACAGAAGAGAGAGGAGAGGATAGAGCAGAACATAACAGAAGAGATGAGAGGAGGAGAGGATAGAACAGAACAGAAGAGAGAGGAGGAGATGATAGAACAGAACAGAAGAGAGAGGAGGAGAGGATAGAACAGAACAGAAGAGAGAGGAGAGGATAGAACAGAACAGAAGAGAGAGGAGAGGATAGAACAGAACAGAAGAGAGAGGAGAGGATAGAACAGAACAGAAGAGAGGAGAGGATAGAACAGAACAGAAGAGAGAGGAGGAGAGGATAGAACAGAACAGAAGAGAGAGGAGGAGAGGATAGAGCAGAACATAAGAGAGAGGAGAGGATAGAACAGAACAGAAGAGAGAGGAGGAGAGGATAGAACATAACAGAAGAGAGAGGAGGAGAGGATAGAACAGAACAGAAGAGAGAGGAGGAGAGGATAGAACATAAGAGAGAGGAGAGGATAGAACAGAACAGAACAGAAGAGAGAGGAGGAGAGGATAGAACAGAACAGAAGAGAGAGGAGGAGAGGATAGAACAGAACATAAGAGAGAGGAGAGGATAGAGCAGAACAGAAGAGAGAGGAGGAGAGGATAGAACAGAACATAAGAGAGAGGATAGGATAGAACAGAACAGAAGAGAGAGGAGGAGAGGATAGAACAGAACATAAGAGAGAGGAGAGGATAGAGCAGAACAGAAGAGAGAGGAGGAGAGGATAGAACAGAACATAAGAGAGAGGAGAGGATAGAACAGAACAGAAGAGAGAGGAGGAGAGGATAGAACAGAACATAAGAGAGAGGAGAGGATAGAACAGAACATAAGAGAGAGGAGAGGATAGAGCAGAACAGAAGAGAGAGGAGGAGAGGATAGAACAGAACATAAGAGAGAGGAGAGGATAGAGCAGAACAGAAGAGAGAGGAGAGGATAGAGCAGAACAGAAGAGAGAGGAGGAGAGGATAGAACAGAACAGAAGTGAGAGGAGAGGATAGAGCAGAACAGAAGAGAGAGGAGGAGAGGATAGAACAGAACAGAAGAGAGAGGAGGAGAGGATAGAACAGAACAGAAGAGAGAGGAGAGGATAGAGCAGAACATAACAGAAGAGAGGAGAGGAGGAGAGGATAGAACAGAACAGAAGAGAGAGGAGAGGATAGAACAGAACAGAAGAGAGAGGAGAGGATAGAGCAGAACAGAAGAGAGAGGAGGAGAGGATAGAACAGAACAGAAGAGAGAGGAGAGGATAGAACAGAACAGAAGAGAGAGGAGAGGATAGAGCAGAACATAACAGAAGAGAGGAGAGGAGGAGAGGATAGAACAGAACAGAGAGGAGAGGATAGAGCAGAACAGAAGAGAGAGGAGAGGATAGAGCAGAACATAACAGAAGAGATGAGAGGAGGAGAGGATAGAACAGAACAGAAGAGATGAGAGGAGGAGAGGATAGAACAGAACAGAAGAGAGAGGAGGAGATGATAGAACAGAACATAAGAGAGAGAAGGAGATGATAGAACAGAACATAAGAGAGAGAAGGAGAGGATAGAACAGAACAGAAGAGAGAGGAGGAGATGATAGAACAGAACATAAGAGAGAGAAGGAGATGATAGAACAGAACAGAAGAGAGAGGAGGAGAGGATAGAACAGAACATAAGAGAGAGAAGGAGAGGATAGAGCAGAACAGAAGAGAGAGGAGAGGATAGAACAGAACAGAAGAGAGAGGAGAGGAGGAGAGGATAGAGCAGAACATAACAGAAGAGAGAGAGGAGGAGAGGATAGAACAGAACAGAGAGGAGAGGATAGAGCAGAACAGAAGAGAGAGGAGAGGATAGAGCAGAACATAACAGAAGAGAGGAGAGGAGGAGAGGATAGAACAGAACAGAGAGGAGAGGATAGAGCAGAACAGAAGAGAGAGGAGAGGATAGAGCAGAACATAACAGAAGAGATGAGAGGAGGAGAGGATAGAACAGAACAGAAGAGATGAGAGGAGGAGAGGATAGAACAGAACAGAAGAGAGAGGAGGAGATGATAGAACAGAACATAAGAGAGAGAAGGAGATGATAGAACAGAACATAAGAGAGAGAAGGAGAGGATAGAACAGAACAGAAGAGAGAGGAGGAGATGATAGAACAGAACATAAGAGAGAGAAGGAGATGATAGAACAGAACAGAAGAGAGAGGAGGAGAGGATAGAACAGAACATAAGAGAGAGAAGGAGAGGATAGAGCAGAACAGAAGAGAGAGGAGAGGATAGAACAGAACAGAAGAGAGAGGAGAGGAGGAGAGGATAGAGCAGAACATAAGAGAGAGGAGAGGATAGAGCAGAACATAACAGAAGAGAGGAGAGGAGGAGAGGATAGAACAGAACAGAGAGGAGAGGATAGAGCAGAACAGAAGAGAGAGGAGAGGATAGAGCAGAACATAACAGAAGAGATGAGAGGAGGAGAGGATAGAACAGAACAGAAGAGAGAGGAGAGGATAGAGCAGAACAGAAAGAGAGGAGAGGATAGAGCAGAACATAAGAGAGAGGAGAGGATAGAGCAGAACATTACAGAAGAGATGAGAGGAGGAGAGGATAGAACAGAACAGAAGAGAGAGGAGAGGATAGAACAGAACAGAAGAGAGAGGAGAGGATAGAGCAGAACATAACAGAAGAGGAGAGAGGAGGAGAGGATAGAACAGAACAGAGAGGAGAGGATAGAGCAGAACAGAAGAGAGAGGAGAGGATAGAGCAGAACATAACAGAAGAGATGAGAGGAGGAGAGGATAGAACAGAACAGAAGAGAGAGGAGAGGATAGAGCAGAACAGAAGAGAGAGGAGAGGATAGAGCAGAACATAAGAGAGAGGAGAGGATAGAGCAGAACATAACAGAAGAGAGGAGAGGAGGAGAGGATAGAACAGAACAGAGAGGAGAGGATAGAGCAGAACAGAAGAGAGAGGAGAGGATAGAGCAGAACATAACAGAAGAGATGAGAGGAGGAGAGGATAGAACAGAACAGAAGAGAGAGGAGAGGATAGAACAGAAGAGAGAGGAGAGGATAGAACAGAAGAGAACAGAGAGGAGGAGAGGATAGAACAGAAGAGAACAGAGAGGAGGAGAGGATAGAACAGAACAGAAGAGAGAGGAGAGGATAGAACAGAAGAGAGAGGAGAGGATAGAACAGAAGAGAACAGAGAGGAGGAGAGGATAGAACAGAAGAGAACAGAGAGGAGGAGAGGATAGAACAGAACAGAAGAGAGAGGAGAGGATAGAACAGAAGAGAGAGGAGAGGATAGAACAGAACAGAAGAGAGAGGAGAGGATAGAACAGAACAGAAGAGAGAGGAGAGGATAGAGAAGAACAGAAGAGAGAGGAGGAGAGGATAGGACAGAACAGAAGAGAGAGGAGAGGATAGAGAAGAACAGAAGAGAGAGGAGGAGAGGATAGAACAGAACAGAAGAGAGAGGAGAGGATAGAACAGAAGAGAGAGGAGGGGATAGAGAAGAACAGAAGAGAGAGGAGGAGAGGATAGAACAGAAGAGAACAGAGAGGAGGAGAGGATAGAACAGAACAGAGAGGAGAGGATAGAGCAGAACAGAAGAGAGAGGAGAGGATAGAGCAGAACATAACAGAAGAGATGAGAGGAGGAGAGGATAGAACAGAACAGAAGAGAGAGGAGGAGATGATAGAACAGAACAGAAGAGAGAGGAGGAGAGGATAGAACAGAACAGAAGAGAGAGGAGAGGATAGAACAGAACAGAAGAGAGAGGAGAGGATAGAACAGAACAGAAGAGAGAGGAGAGGATAGAACAGAACAGAAGAGAGAGGAGAGGATAGAACAGAACAGAAGAGAGAGGAGGAGAGGATAGAACAGAACAGAAGAGAGAGGAGGAGAGGATAGAGCAGAACATAAGAGAGAGGAGAGGATAGAACAGAACAGAAGAGAGAGGAGGAGAGGATAGAACATAACAGAAGAGAGAGGAGGAGAGGATAGAACAGAACAGAAGAGAGAGGAGGAGAGGATAGAGCAGAACATAAGAGAGAGGAGAGGATAGAACAGAACAGAACAGAAGAGAGAGGAGGAGAGGATAGAACAGAACAGAAGAGAGAGGAGGAGAGGATAGAACAGAACATAAGAGAGAGGAGAGGATAGAGCAGAACAGAAGAGAGAGGAGGAGAGGATAGAACAGAACATAAGAGAGAGGATAGGATAGAACAGAACAGAAGAGAGAGGAGGAGAGGATAGAACAGAACATAAGAGAGAGGAGAGGATAGAGCAGAACAGAAGAGAGAGGAGGAGAGGATAGAACAGAACATAAGAGAGAGGAGAGGATAGAACAGAACAGAAGAGAGAGGAGGAGAGGATAGAACAGAACATAAGAGAGAGGAGAGGATAGAACAGAACATAAGAGAGAGGAGAGGATAGAGCAGAACAGAAGAGAGAGGAGGAGAGGATAGAACAGAACATAAGAGAGAGGAGAGGATAGAGCAGAACAGAAGAGAGAGGAGAGGATAGAGCAGAACAGAAGAGAGAGGAGGAGAGGATAGAACAGAACAGAAGTGAGAGGAGAGGATAGAGCAGAACAGAAGAGAGAGGAGGAGAGGATAGAACAGAACAGAAGAGAGAGGAGGAGAGGATAGAACAGAACAGAAGTGAGAGGAGAGGATAGAGCAGAACAGAAGAGAGAGGAGGAGAGGATAGAACAGAACAGAAGTGAGAGGAGAGGATAGAGCAGAACAGAAGAGAGAGGAGGAGAGGATAGAACAGAACAGAAGAGAGAGGAGGAGAGGATAGAGTAGAACATAAGAGAGAGGAGAGGATAGAACAGAACAGAAGAGAGAGGAGGAGAGGATAGAACATAACAGAAGAGAGAGGAGGATAGAACAGAACAGAAGAGAGAGGAGGAGAGGATAGAGCAGAACATAAGAGAGAGGAGAGGATAGAACAGAACAGAACAGAAGAGAGAGGAGGAGAGGATAGAACAGAACAGAACAGAAGAGAGAGGAGGAGAGGATAGAACAGAACATAAGAGAGAGGAGAGGATAGAGCAGAACAGAAGAGAGAGGAGGAGAGGATAGAACAGAACAGAAGTGAGAGGAGAGGATAGAACAGAAGAGAAGAGAGAGGAGGAGAGGATAGAACAGAACAGAAGTGAGAGGAGAGGATAGAGCAGAACAGAAGAGAGAGGAGAGGATAGAACAGAACAGAAGTGAGAGGAGAGGATAGAACAGAACAGAAGAGAGAGGAGAGGATAGAACAGAACAGAAGAGAGAGGAGAGGATAGAACAGAACAGAAGAGAGAGGAGAGGATAGAACAGAACAGAAGAGAGAGGAGAGGATAGAACAGAACAGAAGTGAGAGGAGAGCACAGAACAGAAGAAAACACTCTCCCAGACCTGTGGGACCCCCCCCCCCCCCCCCGGACCTACACATAGAGGACCCACACGAAGAGCACTTACATCCAGACCACAGCACCACCAGCCACATCCACATCCACATCCACATCCACATCCACATCCACATCCACACCCACACACCCCCACCCCAATCAATCAACACCCCCCAAGTCAACCATGCCCACACCCCATTTAGGCCCCCTCAGATCAGACCTATGCCCCTCCTGCCCACCCCATGCACCCCACCCTCGCAAAGAGGGCCTCAACATGAAAGTCACACATACGCCCAGGCAGTGAGCGGGCAAAAAGGCCCAACCCCCACTCTTACACTAGCCCAAGCCAATGGCATGTACCAGATGCTCAGCAGGCTCTGCTCACACTTACTGGCCTGAGGCCAAACCACACGACCAACAACATTGGAAATGTTATGGAACACAAAGCCTTCACCATCTCATCCTAGAATATCAAAGGGCTGAGGTCATCTGCCTTTGGCCTAAAGAGCAGGAACCTGGACTTCACCAAAGAAATCGGTAATACAGACATTCTCATCCTGCAAGAAACCTGGTATAGAGGAGATCCACTGGTTGCCCTCTAGGTTACA
Organism: Oncorhynchus gorbuscha; assembly: GCF_021184085.1. Classification (NCBI taxonomy): domain Eukaryota; kingdom Metazoa; phylum Chordata; class Actinopteri; order Salmoniformes; family Salmonidae; genus Oncorhynchus; species Oncorhynchus gorbuscha. Next base: position 15,227,751 of record NC_060187.1, on the reverse strand, counting down.
TAGAGCTGGTAGTCCCATCCACCAAACTACCAGGTGTGAAACAGGGAAGGGACTCAGGGCGTATGCTAATTTGGTATAGAGCAGACCTAACTCACTCCATTAAATTAAAACAGGAACATTTTACATTTGGCTAGAAATTCAAAAGGAAATGATCTTAACAGAGAAAAATGTCATCCTGTGTGCTACCTATATCCCCCCACTAGAATCCCCATACTTTAATGAAGACAGCTTCTCCATTCTGGAGAGGGAAATCAATCATTTCCAGGCCCAGGGACATGTACTAGACTGTGGTAACCTAAATGCCAGATCCAGACAAGAACCTGACACCCTCAGCACACAGGGGGACAAACACCTGCATGCAGGTGACAGCATTCCCTCCCCTATATACCCCCCTAGGCATAACTAAGACAACATAACCAACAAAAATGGGTCACAACTCCTGCAGCTCTGTCGCACGCTGGGTATGTAGTGAGAGAGAGAGAGAGAGAGAGAGAGAGAGAGAGAGAGAGAGAGAGAGAGAGAGACAGAGAGAGACAGAGAGAGACAGAGAGAGACAGAGAGAGACAGAGAGAGACAGAGAGACAGAGAGACAGAGAGACAGAGAGACAGAGAGACAGAGAGACAGAGCGAGAGAGAGAGAGAGAGAGAGGGCAACCAGTGAAGAACACGCACCATTGTAAATACAACCCATATCTATGCTTATTTATTTTATCTTGTGTCCTTTACCATTTGTACATTGTTAAAACACTGTATACATATATATATATAATATGACATGTTAATTTTTATTGTTTATTTCACTTTATATATTATCTACCTCACTTGCTTTGGCAATGTTAACACATGTTTCCTATGCCAATAAAGCCCTTGAATTGAATTGAATTGAATTGAGAGAGAGACAGAGACAGAGAGAGAGCGAGAGACAGAGAGAGCGTGCTCACTGCCCACAAAATGAGGTGGAAACTGAGCTGCACTTCCTAACCTCCTGCCCAATGTATGACCATATTAGAGAGACATATTTCCCTCAGATTACACAGATCCACAAAGAATTCGAAAACAAATCCAATTTTGAAAAACTCCCATATCTGCTGGGTGAAATTCCACAGTGTGACATCACAGCAGCAAGATTTTTTTTTTTTTTTTTTTAAACATTTATTTAACAGGCAAGTCAATTAAGAAAATATTCTTATTTTCAATGACAGCCTGGGAACAGTGGGTTAACTGCCTGTTCAGGGACAGTTTTGTACCTTGTCAGCTCGGGGGTTTGAACTCGCAACCTTCCGGTTATGAGTCCAACACTCTAACCACTAGGCTACGCTGCCTCCCGTGGCAACAGATTTGTGACCTGTTGCCACGAGAAAAGGGCAACCAGTGAAGAACAAACACCATTGTAAATACAACCCATGTTTATGCTTATTTATTTTATCTTGTGTCCTTTAACCATCTGTACATAGTTAAAACACTGTATACATATATATATATATATAATATGACATTTGTAATGTCTTTACTGTTTTGAAACTTCTGTATGTGTAATGTTTACCGTTAATTTTTGTTGTTTTTCACTTTATATATTCACTTTGTATGTTGTCTACCTCACTTGCTTTGGCAATGTTAACACATGTTTCCCATGCCAATAAAGCCCTTGAATTTAATTGAATTGAGAGCCCATCCAGAGTGCACACTTCCTCCACAGACAGCACAGGAGATCAGTCATTTCACCTGCTGGAGATGACATAGGCTATATTAATTTGTCTGGAGTTGAAAAATAGGAAGCAATAACAAGTTCTCCCTTGTTGTAGAAGAGTACGCTTTTAGTGTCCTTTCTGCACGGCATTTTCTTTCTGTTCATGGGGGACTAATTCACTTGTTGTTTGTTTATGTGTTCCTCACTTCCTCCTTCCATCCCTTCTTCCTTACTATTGATTTCTTCCTTCCTTTGTTTCAATGGAGGGCACGAGTAAAAATACTCTGGACACTGCATAGTTCAAAATGAACATCTGCCATAAATTCTCTCTTCAATACGCACATAGACTCAGAGTCAGATTCACCTCACCAGGGTCGGCTCCATGCAGAAATTCTCTCTCCAATACGCACATAGACTCAGAGTCAGATTTACCTCACCAGGGTCGGCCTCGTGCAGAAATTCTCTCTCCAATACGCACATAGACTCAGATTCACCTCACCAGGGTCGGCCCCATGCAGAAATTCTCCCTCCAATACGCACATAGACTCAGATTCACCTCACCAGGGTCGGCCCCATGCAGAAATTCTCTCTCCAATACGCACATAGACTCAGAGTCAGATTCACCTCACCAGGGTCGGCCTCATGCAGAAATTCTCCCTCCAATACGCACATGGACTCAGAGTCAGATTCAGCTCACCAGGTCTCAGGATGGTAAGTTGGTGGTTGAAGATTTTAGTGGTGTGGGGGGGTGCTTTGGCAAAGTGGGTGGGGTGGCTGCAGTATTCTGGGGGCTAAGGAAGAAAATGATCTCCCTTCCACCTCCCACTGGTGTCCCCCATACTACCTGAATGAATGTTCTCCTGGCCATGCTCCTGGCCTCATGCAGAAATTCTCCCTCCAATACGCACATGGACTCAGAGTCAGATTCAGCTCACCAGGGTCGGCCTCATGCCCCAGAAATTCTCCCTCCCCAGTCCATACGCACATGGACTCAGAGTCAGATTCACCTCCACCAGGGTCGGCCCCATGCAGAAATTCTCTCTCCAATACGCACATAGACTCAGTCAGATTTACCTCACCAGGGTCGGCCTGCCTTATTGTTATTTGACCATGCTGGTCAGAAATTCTCTCTACCCGGCACAGCCAATACGCACATAGACTCAGAGTCAGATTCACCTCACCAGGGTCGGCCTCATGCAGAAATTCTGCCTCCAATACGCACATGGACTCAGAGTCAGATTCAGCTCACCAGGGTCGGCCTCATGCAGAAATTCTCCCTCCAATACGCACATGGACTCAGAGTCAAATTCACCTCACCAGGGTCGGCCCCATGCAGAAATTCTCTCTCCAATACACACATAGACTCAGAGTCAGATTCACCTCACCAGGGTCGGCCCCATGCAGAAATTCTCTCTCCAATACGCACATAGACTCAGAGTCAGATTCACCTCACCAGGGTCGGCCTCGTGCAGAAATTCTCTCTCCAATACGCACAAAGACTCAGATTCACCTCACCAGGGTCGGCCTCGTGCATAAGCACCATAAGCGGCCGCTTTCTTTTAAAGAACTCAGTCGGGGTCTCATCTTACTGTTGAGAGTTAGAATAGTAGAATACACAAGCTGGAATTTAGAAATGTGGTTGTGCATCAGTAGTTTTTCTCTTTGTTTTGTCAGACAACTTTTAAATTGGTAAGTTAGCCAGTTATCTAAACCTTTAGCATGTGCCCAAGGGCCCTGACCTCCAGGGGGCCCTCATTTATTTTGTTAGACACTCTCACTCAGATATCATTAACATGGTGTAAGTCATGGCAAAACATGTAGAATTGCAGAAAAGTTGCTCTAAAACTGAAAAAATGACTCTCTACTCCATGGCAAAATGAGCAGAATTGCATTACATTTTTTATACAATTTCTACATTTTATTTCCGCCTGTGGCAACATTTTCTGTATGCCCCATGTCAGAATGAGTAAAATTTCAGGTAATTAACTTTATAACTTAAAAAATTGCCTGTGTAGTGGGGGCCCCTCAATCAAATCTCATTTAGGCCACCCAAAAGGCACCACTCCACTGCAATTGTTCCTTAAGAAGCCCACATGAACCTCTGCTGCTTAATTCAATTTACCCCGCCTCAGCAACCAGGCTTATTTTCCATCTCTCTGTGACGAGGCTCGAGCCTCGTGTATTTGATATGTGTGTGTGTGTGTGTGTGTGTGTGTGTGTGTGTGTGTGTGTGTGTGCGTGCGTGCGTGCGTGCGTGCGTGCGTGCGTGTGTGTGTGTGTGTGTGTGTCGACAACGCAGCGAAGAGCAGCCAAGGAGCTGAAACAGTTTGATGAAGCTGACGTCCACATTCCCCCAAAGTTCTGTGAAGAATGTTCAAGAATAATTTATGAATGGAATATTTACATTGAAATGGTTAGGGAGAAAAGATTAGCAGCAGACAGGTCCAAAATACAATACAAGCACACACAGAGCTAATACAAAGACAATTAAGTCAAATTATTGTATTTCATTCCAAAGTTTGGATTGAGTTGTGGTGTCTACTAACTAGCGTTGGCTGTTAAACCGATAGAGAGAGAGAGAGAGAGAGAGAGAGAGAGAGAGAGAGAGAGAGAGAGAGAGAGAGAGAGAGAGAGAGAGAGAGAGAGAGAGACAGAGAGAGAGAGAGAGACAGAGAGAGAGAGACAGAGAGACAGAGAGCCCATCCAGAGTGCACACTTATTGTATTTGATCCCAAAGATTGGCTTGAGTTGTGGTGTCTAACAACTAGCGTTGGCTGTTAAACCAAGAGAGAGAGGGGGGGGGGGGGGGGAGTCAGAGTAAAAGAGAGGGGTGTGGGTCAATCATGTTTGAACACCGTCCTCTCCACTAGCCAGAGGGTGTGTGCTTTACACCCCTCAACACAGTGGGACTAACAAGTAAAACATGAGACCTGGGTAATAAGCATTTCCATTTCAAATCTACACTCCAAAAAGGCCATCACCACGTGGCACAACGGATAACGTGTCTGACTACGGATCAGAAGATTGTAGGTCCGACTCCTGGTTGGCCTGTGATATTTATGTGCGTTGTTGTCTCTTCACTGGAACATGTAAAGTGTTATTATTGAATTGTGCAGAATGGTAATGGTAGTGCTGCAGACTCCCAAGCATGTATCACCCACAATGGCATTGGCGTGACTTCACCTTGAAAAGAATTAACCAACCAGGAGTTGAACCTAGAATCTTCTTATCCGTTGTCAGATGCATTATGCATTGCGCAACAGTCTATTAAGTTTCTGCTGTTGGTACCACTGTGGAGAGGAAGGGAGGTGTTTGAACACTCTCCTCTCCACTAGCCAGGTGGTGTACAGTGAGGGAAAAAATCATTTGATCCCCTGCTGATTTTTTACGTTTGCCCACTGACAAAGAAATGATCAGTCTATAATTTTAATGGTTTATTTAAACAGTGAGAGACAGAATAACAACAACAAAATCCAGAAAAATGCATGTCAATAATGTTATAAATTGATTTGCATATTAATGAGGGAAATAAATATTTGACCCCCTCTTTATCAGAAAGATTTCTGGCTCCCAGGTTTCTTTTATACAGGTAACGAGCTGAGATTAGGAGCACACTCTTAAAGGGAGTATAAACTCTTAAAGGGAGTGCTCCTAATCTCAGTTTGTTACCTGTATAAAAGACACCTGTCCACAGAAGCAATCAGATACGGATAAGAAGATTCAAGGTTCGACTCCTGGCTGGCTTGTTACCTTGTCCATTGTTGTGGTATAATATAAGTTATTATTGAATTTAAGAATAAAATAACCTGCTATCCAACAGACCGTAATCCTGTCCAAAGACCTGAACCCACCTACAGTACAGTAAGCCCTGGTGAGGTATGTTAATATAACCTAGCTACAGTCACATGTTACAAGATCTCCCCAAAATATTGTTTTGCTATGTAATGTGGATTTGTGGCCTGCTATTACAGGTAGTCCAGCAATCAAATAACTATAAATAGCTAACTCTACCAGAACAGACTGGTAAATACTGTACTGTTACTGTATGGACTGCTAATGTAATGTAACTGTAAGGGCCTTGCTCCCCTCTCTGTGCCCTGGCTCTCTGATTGTGTAGCTGGCAGACACACGGAGCTCTTAAACCAGTCTAGAGAGAGGTACTGGGGAGAGAGGTAGAGGCAGGGTGGGTTAAGGAGAGAGGGACTGGGCAGAGAGATAGAGCCAGGGTGGGTTAAGGAGAGAGGTACTGGGGAGAGAGGTAGAGGAAGGGTGGGTTAAGAAGAGAGATATAGACAGGGTGGGTCAAGGAGAGAGATAGAGCCAGGGTGGGTTAAGGAGAGAGGGACTGGGGAGTGAGATAGAGCCAAGGTGGGTTAAGGAGAGAGATAGAGCCAGGGTGGGTTAAGGAGAGAGGGACTGGGGAGTGAGATAGAGCCAGGGTGGGTTAAGGAGAAAGATAGAGCCAGGGTGGGTTAAGGAGAGAAGGACTGGGGAGTGAGATAGAGCCAGGGTGGTTTAAGGAGAAAGATAGAGCCAGGGTGGGTTAAGGAGGGAGATAGAGCCAGGGTGGGTTAAGGAGAAAGATAGAGCCAGGGTGGTTTAAGGAGAAAGATAGAGCCAGGGTGGGTTAAGGAAAGAGGGACTGGGGAGAGAGATAGAGCCAGGGTGGGTTAAGGAGAAAGATAGAGCCAGGGTGGGTTAAGGAGAGAAGGACTGGGGAGTGAGATAGAGCCAGGGTGGGTTAAGGAGAGAGATAGAGCCAGGGTGGGTTAAGGAGAAAGATAGAGCCAGGGTGGGTTAAGGAGAGAGATAGAGCCAGGGTGGGTTAAGGAGAAAGATAGAGCCAGGGTGGGTTAAGGAGAGAAGGACTGGGGAGTGAGATAGAGCCAGGGTGGGTTAAGGAGAGAGATAGAGCCAGGGTGGGTTAAGGAGAAAGATAGAGCCAGGGTGGTTTAAGGAGAAAGATAGAGCCAGGGTGGGTTAAGGAGAGATATAGAGCCAGGGTGGGTTAAGGAGAAAGATAGAGCCAGGGTGGGTTAAGGAGAGAGGGACTGGGGAGAGAGATAGGGCCAGGGTGGGTTAAGGAGAAAGATAGAGCCAGGGTGGGTTAAGGAGAGAAGGACTGGGGAGTGAGATAGAGCCAGGGTGGGTTAAGGAGAGAGATAGAGCCAGGGTGGGTTAAGGAGAGAGATAGAGCCAGGGTGGTTTAAGGAGAAAGATAGAGCCAGGGTGGGTTAAGGAGAGAGATAGAGCCAGGGTGGGTTAAGGAGAAAGATAGAGCCAGGGTGGGTTAAGGAGAAAGATAGAGCCAGGGTGGGTTAAGGAGAAAGATAGAGCCAGGGTGGGTTAAGGAGAAAGATAGAGCCAGGGTGGGTTAAGGAAAGAGGGACTGGGGAGAGAGATAGAGCCAGGGTGGGTTAAGGAGAAAGATAGAGCCAGGGTGGGTTAAGGAGAGAAGGACTGGGGAGTGAGATAAGGACTAAGGAGAGAGATAGGGGAGTGAGATAGAGCCAGGGTGGGTTAAGGAGAGAGATAGAGCCAGGGTGGGTTAAGGAGAAAGATAGAGCCAGGGTGGGTTAAGGAGACTGGGGAGATAGAGCCAGGGTGGGTTAAGGAGAAAGATAGAGCCAGGGTGGGTTAAGGAGAGAAGGTGGTTTAAGGGGAGTGAGATAGATGGAGCCAGGGTGGGTTAAGGAGGAAGATAGAGCCAGGGTGGGTTAAGGAGAAAGATAGAGCCAGGGTGGTTTAAGGAGAAAGATAGAGCCAGGGTGGGTTAAGGAGAAAGATGGAGCCAGGGTGGGTTAAGGAGAAAGATAGAGCCAGGGTGGGTTAAGGAGAGAAGGACTGGGGAGTGAGATAGAGCCAGGGTGGGTTAAGGAGAAAGATAGAGCCAGGGTGGGTTATAGGAGCCAGGGTGGGTTAAGGAGAAAGATAGAGCCAGGGTGGGTTAAGGAGAAAGATAGAGCCAGGGTGGGTTAAGGAGATAGATAGAGCCAGGGTGGGTTAAGGAGAGAGCTAGAGCCAGTGTGGGTTAAGGAGAAAGATAGAGCCAGGGTGGGTTAAGCCTCCAAGCCCTGGAAGGGTACAGTACGTAAGGAGGGTTTACATCTGCCCTGTATCCTGGACTGGACAGCCTAGAGCGCCAGGGACCAGGCTGAAGGTAGCAGGTCAGGCCTACACTGTCCTATTGGAGTGTCTCATTTTGGGGGACAGATTAGGAGGTTTTGCTGGTAGTCTGGAGGGTGGAGGGTAGACGGTAGGCTTTGGCAGTGTTTCCAGGGAAGTCCCTTCAGTGCAATCATATAAAGGCTGGCTGAGTGTGGCTCCTAAAGTTTTACTGGCTGACATTATTAACCCCGGGTAACAGCAGGGCTGTGTGGGACAGGGTACAGAACAGAGCAGAGCAGAACATTCTACACAAGAATTAGGTAGGTACGTACATTTGTTGCTCCACAAAAGGCCTGCTGGGAAAACCAGGAGAGGAGGGGTGGAGTAAAGGAGGATATAGGAGGAATGAAGTGAGGGAAGGCTAGGGTAGAGGAGGAGTGGAGTGAGGGAAGGCTAGAGGAGGAGTGGAGTGAGGGAAGTCTAGTGTAGAGGAGGAGTGGAGTGAGGGAAGGAAGGCTAGGGTAGAGGTGGAGTGGAGGGAGGGAAGGCTAGGGTAGAGGTGGAGTGGAGTGAGGGAGGGAAGGCTAGGGTAGAGGTGGAGTGGATGGAGGGAGGGAAGGCTAGGGTAGAGGTGGAGTGGAGGGAGGGAAGGCTAGGATAGAGGTGGAGTGGAGTGAGGGAAGGCTAGGGTAGAGGAGGAGTGGAGTGAGGGAAGGCTAGGGTAGGGAGGAGTGGAGTGAGGGAAGGATAGGGTAGAGGAGTGGAGTGAGGGAAGGCTAGGGTAAAGGAGGAGTGGAGTGAGGGAAGGCTAGGGTAAAGGAGGAGTGGAGTGAGGGAAGGATAGGGTAGAGGAGTGGAGTGGAGGGAGGGAGGGGGCTAGGGTAGAGGTGGAGTGGAGTGAGGGAGGGAAGGCTAGGGTAGAGGTGGAGTGGAGTGAGGGAGGGAAGGCTAGGGTAGAGGTGGAGTGGAGTGAGGGAGGATAGGGTAGAGGAGGAGTGCAGTGAGGGAAGGCTAGGGTAGAGGAGTGGAGTAAGGGAAGGCTAGGGTAGAGGAGGAGTGGAGGGAGGGAGGGAAGGCTAGGGTAGAGGTGGAGTGGAGTGAGGGAGGGAGGGAAGGCTAGGGTAGAGGTGGAGTGGATGGAGGGAGGGAAGGCTAGGGTAGAGGTGGAGTGGAGGGAGGGCTGGCTAGGATAGAGGTGGAGTGGAGTGAGGGAAGGCTAGGGTAGAGGAGGAGTGGAGTGAGGGAAGGCTAGGGTAGAGGTGGACTGGAGTGAGGGAAGGCTAGGGTAGAGGTGGAGTGGAGTGAGGGAAGGCTAGGGTAGAGGAGGAGTGGAGTGAGGGAAGGCTAGGGTAGAGGAGGAGTGGAGTGAGGGATTTAGAGATGGCTGACTACTGGAAGGCAGGAAATGTGAAAATGTGGAACAGAATTGAGACACAGACAGGGTCTTTGGCCTACAGTAACCTGGCTCCGATATGGCCACAGCTGGAGGGAGAAGAAGAGGGAAAAAGAGAGAAAGAGAAACAGGGAGACAGAGAGCGAGAGAAACAGAGAGAGAGACAGAGAGAGAAAGATAGAGAAACAGGGAAAAAGAGAGAGGGAGAGAGGGAAAGAGATAAACAGGGAGAGAAAGTTAGAGAGAGAAACAGGGAGAAAGAGAGAGAAACAGGGAGAGATGGAGGGATGAAGTCAACCCTGCAGCATGGCATGGCACACTTTTACTTCACACACATAGCTGGAGAGGCGTGTAGAGGGCTGGAGCTCGTAAACGCAGTGAGCAGCTCTTTAGTTTCACACCAGTTGTGACTTTTACAAGCTGTGGCTGCGTGTTGGGAAGTGGGTGAGTGGCTGGGGCAGGAACATTAACAGGGCTACACACACACACACACATGGACACACACACACACACACAGACACACACACACACATTGCTGTACAGTACAGTATAGTATTGCCTGCTGCTCTCACAAACTATTTTGTATTTACATTCCATACTCAGAAGCCTGGCATAGTTATACATTTACACTTCAGTACACATGTCATTCAGCAGATGTCCTTGACTTGTCCAGATGACACTTACTAAAGTCATATATTGTTTTTACATGCCTACCTATGAAAATAACATGGAAAAAGTGGATGTATTCCAGCGTGTTATTCATCGCTAGGTGTTGCCAGTGTTGTTTCTCAAGACATCACAGAGGAAAGGAAAGGAGTTAAGAGGTGAGAAGTGTGACTAACGTTTTCACTTCTTCCATGTAGGATGCTGACTGCATTCTCAGGTATTGACTTGATGAATTGAGACTGCATGCTCAGGTGAGACAGGAAGTCCTTTATTGGCAGTAGAGAGATGCAGGCTGAGTTGGGTCAGGTTTGGGTTGGCTGGGCATGGTGGTCTGAAAGCATGGCCTGAATGGACCGCACACAGAGCACCTGGACCAAGAGAGGGGGAGGGAGGGAGGGAGGAGGAGGGAGGAGAGTGGAGAGAGGAGAAGGAGGGAGGAGAGGGAGAGAGGAGAGGGAGAGAGGAGAGAGAGAGAGGGAGTGTCCTCACCTCTCCCTTCCTCCTTCCATCCCCTCCACTACCATCTCCTCCTTCCAATCTCTCCATGCGCTCTGTCCTGCCTCTCTCCAGCAGCCATACCTGAAACACAACTGTTCATAACATAACTCAAATCATTGAATCTAATCTACACTAACTGTAGTTATCTGATCCTAATGTGTGTGTGTGTGTGTGTGTGTGTGTGTGTGTGTGTGTGTGTGTGTGTGTGTGTGTGTGTGTGTGTGTGTGTGTGTGTGTGTGTGTGTGTGTGTGTGTGTGTGTGTGTGTGTGTGTGTGTGTGTGTGTGTGTGTGTGTGTGTGTGTGTGTGTGTGTGGGGCTGGAATTTTGGATGACAATCGTTGTTATAATCATTTGAATATCAAACTGCTGCTGCAGGAAGGGAGGCATTGCTTATGCAACCAAAGACTTGTTTGCTACAACACCTTGCTTGTTTCAGCAAGGTGCAAAGAAGCAACAAAGTTTAATCAGGTTGTAACGAGTCCATGTAACCGCGGAAACGGATTCAACCGCACGAATGCCCGTCCGTCCCGTCTTCAGTCAGCTGTTTGTTCCACAGTAAAAAAAATGAAGTGATGACGGCTATTTTATTTTCATGACAATCTTCATACATAAACATTGATTCCATGATGATACAGTAATTGTCCAGCCCTACATTGGGGCAGGGCCCTGGGTGTGTGGAGTTGGTGACGCGTGTCAGGATAGAGCGGGGTGAGAGGGGATAAAGAGTTCTAGTCCATAAGCTTGTGGATGACTACAGTGAAAGGTCATATGTATGAGAGGGGTGGTGCTGGCCAGGGCTGTGGGGATGATATCAGAGGGGGCTCATGAGTTGTCAGAGGTCTGGGCTGAGGGTTTATAAGGAAGGACTGTAATACTTCAGGGTTTTGAGGGTGAGTGAGTTGGCAGAGGGTTGGGGTGAGAATGTATGAGGTAAGATAGTGAGGGTGCATTAGGGTGCATTAGATAGCTGGGGTCGGACTTTGTTAGCGTTATGGGGGTGAATGAGTTGGTTAATGGCTGAGAGCTCTGCCTGCCTTCACTCACCCTCCTGACTCAGTGTTACTCACTCCAGCTTGGCCCATAATCACAGGCTCCACACACTATCGAGGGAGGGAAGATGAGAGAAGAAAAGGAGAGAAAATAAAGGTAGATGAGGGAATGGAGAGGGAGTTATGCAGAATGAAGGGTATTTAAAGTGGAAGAAGCCCAGGGGCGATCCAGAGGCCTATAAATCTGTAGATTGAGTAGTGGGTTGAGAGCAGGAGAGTGATGTCAAACATGATATGTTAACAGCTGTAAACTCAGCCCCTCCTTCTCATCCCTCCGCCCTCCCCTCCACTCTCTGGACGTCCCACCCTGCAGCCTCAAGGTAGCTACTCTCTAATTGGCATCTGGGTAATTTGGGTGAGCTCCCTTTTTCTCGTTCTCTCTCTCTCCATCTCTCTAAATCTCTTTCTCTCTCTAAATCTCTTTCAAGTTTCAAGTTTTTATGTCACGTGCACAAGTACAGTGAAATGCCTTTCTTGCAAGCTCCGAACCCAAACAATCCAGTAATCAATATTTATTTTATTTTACCTTTATTTAACTAGACAAGTCAGTTAAGAACAAATTCTTATTTTCAATGACGGCCTAGGAACAGTGGGTTAACTGCCTGTTCAGGGGCAGAACGACAGATTTGTACCTTGTCAGCTCGGGGGTTTGAACTTGCAACCTTCCGGTTACTAGTCCAACGCTCTTACCACTAGCACAACAAAATAATATGAGCTAGAATAAGAACACACAAGAAATGAAACAAAGAAATCAGAAGAACACTCGAAGCTTCAGTGCCAATAGCATATTTACAATGTGCAGGGATACTGGAGTGATAGAGGTAGATATGTATAGGGGTAAGATGACTATATACAGGTTCAGGGATACTGGAGTGATGGAAGTAGATATGTATAGGGGTAAGATGACTATATACAGGTTTAGGGATAGTGAAGTGAAGGAAGTAGATATATAGAAGGGTAAGGTGACTATATACAGGTTCAGGGATACTGAAGTGAAGGAAGTAGCTATATATAGAAGGGTAAGGTGACTATATACAGGTTCAGGGATACTGGAGTGATAGAGGTAGATATATAGAAGGGTAAGGTGGATAAGCATCAGGATATATGATAAATCGAGTAGCAGCAACATAAATGTGAATTGTTTCAGGAAACTAGCTGTATGTCGCACATCACTACTTCACAGGAGAGGCATGCTTCTGTCTATAATGTGAGCTGCTCAGTATGTGTTGATAGTCCTTTCTACCGAACCGTGAAGAACGGTAATGTGAAGAACATGACCAATGTCAGACTAGGATATAGACCAAGGACTAGATAGTGTGTTTATCAGAGACAGATCAGTTAAGGTGATGAACAACAACATGACCAATGTCAGACTAGGATATAGACCAAGGACTAGATAGTGTGTTTATCAGAGACGGTAATGTGAACAACATGACCAATGTCAGACTAGGATATAGACCAAGGACTAGATAGTGTGTTTATCAGAAATGTGTTGTCAATGTTTAAGAACATGACCAATGTCAGACTAGGATATAGACCAAGGACTAGATAGTGTGTTTATCAGAGATCTGTAATGTGAACAACAAACATGACCAATGTCAGACTAGGATATAGACCAAGGACTAGATAGTGTGTTTATCAGAGACGGTAATGTGAACAACAACATGACCAATGTCAGACTAGGATATAGACCAAGGACTAGATAGTGTGTTTATCAGAGTCATCTCATAATTATAAAATATTTTTACCTGGACACTTTCTGTTGTTGGTAATGTGAACAACAACATGACCAATGTCAGACTAGGATATAGACCAAGGACTAGATAGTGTGTTTATCAGAGACATGTAATGTGAACAACAACATGACCAATGTCAGACTAGGATATAGACCAAGGACTAGATAGTGTGTTTATCAGAGACGGTAATGTGAACAACAACATGACCAATGTCAGACTAGGATATAGACCAAGGACTAGATAGTGTGTTTATCAGAGACGGTAATGTGAAGAACATGACCAATGTCAGACTAGGATATAGACCAAGGACTAGATAGTGTGTTTATCAGAGACGGTAATGTGAAGAACATGACCAATGTCAGACTAGGATATAGACCAAGGACTAGATAGTGTGTTTATCAGAGACGGTAATGTGAACAACAACATGACCAATGTCAGACTAGGATATAGACCAAGGACTAGATAGTGTGTTTATCAGAGACGGTAATGTGAACAACAACATGACCAATGTCAGACTAGGATATAGACCAAGGACTAGATAGTGTGTTTATCAGAGACGGTAATGTGAAGAACATGACCAATGTCAGACTAGGATATAGACCAAGGACTAGATAGTGTGTTTATCAGAGACGGTAATGTGAAGAACATGACCAATGTCAGACTAGGATATAGACCAAGGACTAGATAGTGTGTTTATCAGAGACGGTAATGTGAACAACAACATGACCAATGTCAGACTAGGATATAGACCAAGGACTAGATAGTGTGTTTATCAGAGACGGTAATGTGAAGAACATGACCAATGTCAGACTAGGATATAGACCAAGGACTAGATAGTGTGTTTATCAGAGACGGTAATGTGAAGAACATGACCAATGTCAGACTAGGATATAGACCAAGGACTAGATAGTGTGTTTATCAGAGACGGTAATGTGAAGAACATGACCAATGTCAGACTAGGATATAGACCAAGGACTAGATAGTGTGTTTATCAGAGACGGTAATGTGAAGAACATGACCAATGTCAGACTAGGATATAGACCAAGGACTAGATAGTGTGTTTATCAGAGACGGTAATGTGAAGAACATGACCAATGTCAGACTAGGATATAGACCAAGGACTAGATAGTGTGTTTATCAGAGACGGTAATGTGAACAACATGACCAATGTCAGACTAGGATATAGACCAAGGACTAGATAGTGTGTTTATCAGAGACGGTAATGTGAAGAACATGACCAATGTCAGACTAGGATATAGACCAAGGACTAGATAGTGTGTTTATCAGAGACGGTAATGTGAAGAACATGACCAATGTCAGACTAGGATATAGACCAAGGACTAGATAGTGTGTTTATCAGAGACGGTAATGTGAAGAACATGACCAATGTCAGACTAGGATATAGACCAAGGACTAGATAGTGTGTTTATCAGAGACGGTAATGTGAAGAACATGACCAATGTCAGACTAGGATATAGACCAAGGACTAGATAGTGTGTTTATCAGAGACGGTAATGTGAAGAACATGACCAATGTCAGACTAGGATATAGACCAAGGACTAGATAGTGTGTTTATCAGAGACGGTAATGTGAAGAACATGACCAATGTCAGACTAGGATATAGACCAAGGACTAGATAGTGTGTTTATCAGAGACGGTAATGTGAACAACAACATGACCAATGTCAGACTAGGATATAGACCAAGGACTAGATAGTGTGTTTATCAGAGACGGTAATGTGAACAACATGACCAATGTCAGACTAGGATATAGACCAAGGACTAGATAGTGTGTTTATCAGAGACGGTAATGTGAACAACATGACCAATGTCAGACTAGGATATAGACCAAGGACTAGATAGTGTGTTTATCAGAGACGGTAATGTGAAGAACATGACCAATGTCAGACTAGGATATAGACCAAGGACTAGATAGTGTGTTTATCAGAGACGGTAATGTGAAGAACATGACCAATGTCAGACTAGGATATAGACCAAGGACTAGATAGTGTGTTTATCAGAGACGGTAATGTGAACAACAACATGACCAATGTCAGACTAGGATATAGACCAAGGACTAGATAGTGTGTTTATCAGAGACGGTAATGTGAAGAACATGACCAATGTCAGACTAGGATATAGACCAAGGACTAGATAGTGTGTTTATCAGAGACGGTAATGTGAAGAACAACATGACCAATGTCAGACTAGGATATAGACCAAGGACTAGATAGTGTGTTTATCAGAGACGGTAATGTGAACAACATGACCAATGTCAGACTAGGATATAGACCAAGGACTAGATAGTGTGTTTATCAGAGACGGTAATGTGAACAACATGACCAAAGTCAGACTAGGATATAGACCAAGGACTAGATAGTGTGTTTATCAGAGACGGTAATGTGAACAACATGACCAATGTCAGACTAGGATATAGACCAAGGACTAGATAGTGTGTTTATCAGAGACGGTAATGTGAACAACATGACCAATGTCAGACTAGGATATAGACCAAGGACTAGATAGTGTGTTTATCAGAGACGGTAATGTGAACAACATGACCAATGTCAATGTCAGACTAGGATATAGACCAAGGACTAGATAGTGTGTTTATCAGAGACGGTAATGTGAAGAACATGACCAATGTCAGACTAGGATATAGACCAAGGACTAGATAGTGTGTTTATCAGAGACGGTAATGTGAAGAACATGACCAATGTCAGACTAGGATATAGACCAAGGACTAGATAGTGTGTTTATCAGAGACGGTAATGTGAAGAACATGACCAATGTCAGACTAGGATATAGACCAAGGACTAGATAGTGTGTTTATCAGAGACGGTAATGTGAACAACAACATGACCAATGTCAGACTAGGATATAGACCAAGGACTAGATAGTGTGTTTATCAGAGACGGTAATGTGAACAACAACATGACCAATGTCAGACTAGGATATAGACCAAGGACTAGATAGTGTGTTTATCAGAGACGGTAATGTGAACAACATGACCAATGTCAGACTAGGATATAGACCAAGGACTAGATAGTGTGTTTATCAGAGACGGTAATGTGAAGAACATGACCAATGTCAGACTAGGATATAGACCAAGGACTAGATAGTGTGTTTATCAGAGACGGTAATGTGAACAACAACATGACCAATGTCAGACTAGGATATAGACCAAGGACTAGATAGTGTGTTTATCAGAGACGGTAATGTGAAAGAACATGACCAATGTCAGACTAGGATATAGACCAAGGACTAGATAGTGTGTTTATCAGAGACGGTAATGTGAAGAACATGACCAATGTCAGACTAGGATATAGACCAAGGACTAGATAGTGTGTTTATCAGAGACGGTAATGTGAAGAACATGACCAATGTCAGACTAGGATATAGACCAAGGACTAGATAGTGTGTTTATCGGAGACGGTAATGTGAAGAACATGACCAATGTCAGACTAGGATATAGACCAAGGACTAGATAGTGTGTTTATCAGAGACGGTAATGTGAACAACATGACCAATGTCAGACTAGGATATAGACCAAGGACTAGATAGTGTGTTTATCAGAGACGGTAATGTGAAGAACAACATGACCAATGTCAGACTAGGATATAGACCAAGGACTAGATAGTGTGTTTATCAGAGACGGTAATGTGAAGAACATGACCAATGTCAGACTAGGATATAGACCAAGGACTAGATAGTGTGTTTATCAGAGACGGTAATGTGAACAACAACATGACCAATGTCAGACTAGGATATAGACCAAGGACTAGATAGTGTGTTTATCAGAGACGGTAATGTGAAAGAACATGACCAATGTCAGACTAGGATATAGACCAAGGACTAGATAGTGTGTTTATCAGAGACGGTAATGTGAAGAACATGACCAATGTCAGACTAGGATATAGACCAAGGACTAGATAGTGTGTTTATCAGAGACGGTAATGTGAACAACAACATGACCAATGTCAGACTAGGATATAGACCAAGGACTAGATAGTGTGTTTATCAGAGACGGTAATGTGAAGAACATGACCAATGTCAGACTAGGATATAGACCAAGGACTAGATAGTGTGTTTATCAGAGACGGTAATGTGAAGAACATGACCAATGTCAGACTAGGATATAGACCAAGGACTAGATAGTGTGTTTATCAGAGACGGTAATGTGAAGAACATGACCAATGTCAGACTAGGATATAGACCAAGGACTAGATAGTGTGTTTATCAGAGACGGTAATGTGAAGAACATGACCAATGTCAGACTAGGATATAGACCAAGGACTAGATAGTGTGTTTATCAGAGACGGTAATGTGAAGAACATGACCAATGTCAGACTAGGATATAGACCAAGGACTAGATAGTGTGTTTATCAGAGACGGTAATGTGAACAACATGACCAATGTCAGACTAGGATATAGACCAAGGACTAGATAGTGTGTTTATCAGAGACGGTAATGTGAACAACAACATGACCAATGTCAGACTAGGATATAGACCAAGGACTAGATAGTGTGTTTATCAGAGACGGTAATGTGAACAACAACATGACCAATGTCAGACTAGGATATAGACCAAGGACTAGATAGTGTGTTTATCAGAGACGGTAATGTGAAGAACATGACCAATGTCAGACTAGGATATAGACCAAGGACTAGATAGTGTGTTTATCAGAGACGGTAATGTGAAGAACATGACCAATGTCAGACTAGGATATAGACCAAGGACTAGATAGTGTGTTTATCAGAGACGGTAATGTGAAGAACATGACCAATGTCAGACTAGGATATAGACCAAGGACTAGATAGTGTGTTTATCAGAGACGGTAATGTGAACAACAACATGACCAATGTCAGACTAGGATATAGACCAAGGACTAGATAGTGTGTTTATCAGAGACGGTAATGTGAACAACAACATGACCAATGTCAGACTAGGATATAGACCAAGGACTAGATAGTGTGTTTATCAGAGACGGTAATGTGAAGAACATGACCAATGTCAGACTAGGATATAGACCAAGGACTAGATAGTGTGTTTATCAGAGACGGTAATGTGAAGAACATGACCAATGTCAGACTAGGATATAGACCAAGGACTAGATAGTGTGTTTATCAGAGACGGTAATGTGAAGAACATGACCAATGTCAGACTAGGATATAGACCAAGGACTAGATAGTGTGTTTATCAGAGACGGTAATGTGAACAACATGACCAATGTCAGACTAGGATATAGACCAAGGACTAGATAGTGTGTTTATCAGAGACGGTAATGTGAACAACAACATGACCAATGTCAGACTAGGATATAGACCAAGGACTAGATAGTGTGTTTATCAGAGACGGTAATGTGAACAACAACATGACCAATGTCAGACTAGGATATAGACCAAGGACTAGATAGTGTGTTTATCAGAGACGGTAATGTGAACAACAACATGACCAATGTCAGACTAGGATATAGACCAAGGACTAGATAGTGTGTTTATCAGAGACGGTAATGTGAACAACATGACCAATGTCAGACTAGGATATAGACCAAGGACTAGATAGTGTGTTTATCAGAGACGGTAATGTGAAGAACATGACCAATGTCAGACTAGGATATAGACCAAGGACTAGATAGTGTGTTTATCAGAGACGGTAATGTGAAGAACATGACCAATGTCAGACTAGGATATAGACCAAGGACTAGATAGTGTGTTTATCAGAGACGGTAATGTGAAGAACATGACCAATGTCAGACTAGGATATAGACCAAGGACTAGATAGTGTGTTTATCAGAGACGGTAATGTGAAGAACAACATGACCAATGTCAGACTAGGATATAGACCAAGGACTAGATAGTGTGTTTATCAGAGACGGTAATGTGAAGAACATGACCAATGTCAGACTAGGATATAGACCAAGGACTAGATAGTGTGTTTATCAGAGACGGTAATGTGAAGAACATGACCAATGTCAGACTAGGATATAGACCAAGGACTAGATAGTGTGTTTATCAGAGACGGTAACATGACCAATGTCAGACTAGGAATAGGGACTCTAATCAGGGAAAAGGATCGGGAACAGGTGTGGGAAGATGTGAACAACATGACCAATGTAGATATAGACCAAGGACTAGATAGTGTGTTTATCAGAGACGGTAATGTGAACAACAACATGACCAATGTCAGACTAGGATATAGACCAAGGACTAGATAGTGTGTTTATCAGAGACGGTAATGTGAACAACATGACCAATGTCAGACTAGGATATAGACCAAGGACTAGATAGTGTGTTTATCAGAGACGGTAATGTGAACAACATGACCAATGTCAGACTAGGATATAGACCAAGGACTAGATAGTGTGTTTATCAGAGACGGTAATGTGAAGAACATGACCAATGTCAGACTAGGATATAGACCAAGGACTAGATAGTGTGTTTATCAGAGACGGTAATGTGAACAACATGACCAATGTCAGACTAGGATATAGACCAAGGACTAGATAGTGTGTTTATCAGAGACGGTAATGTGAAGAACATGACCAATGTCAGACTAGGATATAGACCAAGGACTCAGCCTTTACGGGACAATTCTCGGAACAGATAGTGTGTTTATCAGAGACGGTAATGTGAAGAACAACATGACCAATGTCAGACTAGGATATAGACCAAGGACTAGATAGTGTGTTTATCAGAGACGGTAATGTGAACAACATGACCAATGTCAGACTAGGATATAGACCAAGGACTAGATAGTGTGTTTATCAGAGACGGTAATGTGAAGAACATGACCAATGTCAGACTAGGATATAGACCAAGGACTAGATAGTGTGTTTATCAGAGACGGTAATGTGAAGAACATGACCAATGTCAGACTAGGATATAGACCAAGGACTAGATAGTGTGTTTATCAGAGACGGTAATGTGAACAACAACATGACCAATGTCAGACTAGGATATAGACCAAGGACTAGATAGTGTGTTTATCAGAGACGGTAATGTGAAGAACATGACCAATGTCAGACTAGGATATAGACCAAGGACTAGATAGTGTGTTTATCAGAGACGGTAATGTGAACAACAACATGACCAATGTCAGACTAGGATATAGACCAAGGACTAGATAGTGTGTTTATCAGAGACGGTAATGTGAACAACAACATGACCAATGTCAGACTAGGATATAGACCAAGGACTAGATAGTGTGTTTTCACCTGGAGGTTTTCCTTATTGTAGGCTACTACTTTTACCACTTTTAGTCTTGAAATCTTTGGTTGTTTACTGAACTACTCACTCTGTTTAGCACATGGCCTCACATGTGAATCCTAAAAGATATGGGTGGGACTAAGCCTTAAGAGGGTGTGAACGATGCTGAATGGGTGGAGACAAAGAAGAGCTCTCCACTAGCAGTACAAAAATATTCATGGGCCATTTTCTCAAAAGTGGGGTTACAAGTTTAGCAACTTTCAAAGCAGAATTACTTTCCAATTGTTCCTCAAATGTAGCTCTGATTCTCTACTTTTATCCAATGTAAAACAAAAAAACATATCAAATGTAAGACCTAAATGAAGTTTACATACACTTAGGTTGGAGTCATAAAACTAATTTTTCAACCACTCCACAAACTTCTTGTTAACAAACTATAGTTTTAGCAAGTCAGTTAGGACATCTACTTTGTGCATGACACAAGTAAATGTTTACAGACAGATTATTTCACTTATAATTCACTGTATCACAATTCCAGTGGGTCAAAAGTTTACACACACTAAGTTGACTGTGCCTTTAAACAGCTTGGAAAAATCCAGAAAATAATGTAATGGCTTTAGAGGCTTTTGATAGGATAATTGACGTCATTTGAGTCAATTGGAGGTGAACCTGAAGATGTATTTCAAGGCCTACCTTCAAACTCAGTGCCTCTTTGCTTGACATCATGAGAAAATCAAAATGAATCAGCCAAGACCTCAGAAAAAATATTGCAGACCTTCACAAGTCTGATTCATCCTTGGAAGCTATTTCCAAACGTCTGAAGGTACCCCGTCCATCTGTGCAAACAATAGTACGCAAGTATAAACACCATGGGACCATGCAGCCGTCATACCGCTCAGGAAGGAGACGCGTTCTTTGGTGCGAAAAGTGCATATCAATCCCAGAACAACAGCAAAGGAGCCTTGTGAAGATGCTGGAGGAAACAGGTACAAAAGTATCTATATCCACAGTAAAACGAGTCCAATATCGACATAACCTGAAAGGCCACTCAGCAAGGAAGAAGCAACTGCTCCAAAACCGCCATAAAAAAGTCAGACTACGGTTTAAAACTGCACATGGGGACAAAGATTGTACTTTTTGGAGAAATGTCCTCTGATGTGATGAAACAAAAATAGAACTGTTGGCCATAATGACCATTGTTATGTTTGGAGGAAAAGGGGGAGGCTTGCAAGCCGAAGAATACCATCCCAACCATGAAGCACGGGGGTGATAGCATCATGTTGTCGGGGTGCTTTGCTGCAGGAGGGACTGGTGCACTTCACAAAATAGATGACATCATGAGGTAGGAAAATTATGTGGATATATTGAAGCAGCATCTCAAGACATCAGTCAGGAAGTTAAAGCTTGGTCGCAAATGGTTCTTCCAAATGGACAATGACCCCAAGCATACTTCCAAAGTTGTGGCAAAATGGCTTAAGGACAACAAAGTCAAGGTATTGGAGTGGCCATCACAAAGCCCTGACCTCAATCCTATAAAACATTTGTGGGCAGAACTGAAAAGGTGTGTGCGAGGCCTACGAACTTGACTCAGTTACAGCAGCTCTATCAGGAGGAATGGGCCAAAATTCACCCTACTTATTGTGGGAAGCTTGAGGAAGGCTACCCAAAACGGTTGACCCGAGTTAAACAATTTAAAGGCAATGCTACCAAATACTAAATGAGTATATGTAAACTTCAAATCCCACTGGGAATATGATGAAATAAATAAAAATTGAAATAAATCATTCTCTCTACTATTATTCTGACATTTCACATTATTAAAATAAAGTGGTGATGCTAGCTGATCTCATTTTTACAAGGCTTAATAGTCAGAAATAGTGAAAACTGAGTTTAAATGTATTTGGCTAAGGTGTATGTAAACTTCCAACTTCAACTGTATGTGAGTGGTTGTGTGTAGAGTCAGTATGATTGTGTGTGCATGTTATGTGTGTGTTGGAATGTCAGTGTCCGTTAGTGTGTAGAGTCCTGTGAGTGTGCATAGAATAAAAATCAAATACAAGGATCTACTCAGATAGTCCGTGTAGCCATTCTGTCAGCTATTTAGCAGTATTATGGCTTGGGGATAGAAGCTGATCAAGAGCCTGTTGGTATCAGACTTGACGCACCGGTAGCGCTTGCCATGCGGAAACAGTGAGAACTGTCTATGGCTTGGGTGGCTGGAGTCTTTAACGATTTGTACTGGGCTATCCGCACCACCCTCTGTAGCGCCATGTGATCAGGGCGGTGCTGTTGCCATACCAAGCAGTGATGCAGCCAGTCAAGATGCTCTCAATGGTACAGATGTAGAACAATTTGAGGATTTGACCTTTTCAACTTCCTGAGGGGGAGCAGATGCTGTCGCGTGTTTATGGACAAGTCCTTAGTGACACTGAGGAACTTGAAGCCCTCAGCCACCTGTAGTCCACAATCAGCTCCCTGTTATTACTGACGTTAAGGGAGAGGTTGTTGTCATTGACATCCTCCCTGTAGGCTGTCTGATCGTCACCAGGGATCAGCCCTACCACCGTTGTGTCGTCAGCAAACTTGATGATGGTGTTGGGGTCGTGGGTGAACAGGGAGTACAGGAGGGGACTAAGTACACACCCCTGTGGGGCCCCTTTGTTGAGGGTCAGCGTGGCGGAGGTGATGTTGCCTACCCTCACCACCTGGGGTAACCCCATCAGGAAGTCCAGGATCCAGTTGCAGAGGGAGGTGTTCAGTCCCAGGGACCTAAGCTTGGTGATGAGCTTGGAAGGGACAATCTTGTTGAACGCAGAACTGTATGTAGTCAGTTAACAGCAATCTCACATACTGTAAGTAGTCATTGTGGTAGAGATCGTAGGGGAGATCATGGCTGGGTCTTCCTTTGTAATCCGTACTGGACTGAAACCCCTGCCACATGCGGCGTGCGGCAGAGCCTGTGTGATATGAATCCATCTTATGCTGGTTTGATGACTCTGCGGAGGTCGTGGCGGGACATCTTGTACTTGTTTCTGTCCTCAGCTGTAGCCCTATGTACGGTAGCCCTATCTATCTCTCTCTCTCTAAATCTCTTTCTGTCTCTGTCTTGCGTTCTCTCACTGTGTGTGTCTTAACTGATTCTCTCTCCACTACATCTATCCTCCCCACTGTGTTCTCTGTTACGACAGCGCCTCAGCAGAACGGTGAGTAGTCTTTATGATAGGATTGTGAATACACTTTACAGGGCATGCTGCTGAATACTCTTTATAGGGTAAAAGTGTTGTGTGAACTTGGAGCCTGTCAGTACCTGATTAGGAAATGTACAAGGGAACATAAGTATTTCAGAGACAGATAGATATAGAGACCACTTTGGCTAAGCAGGAGGGCATCACAGAGGCTTTGCTGGATGGATTCCACAGTTCTTATCTAATTTATCTTAGTCTTCATTAACTCAGGGTCTATAGCTGTGTTCAACTGTCTTCAACTGTCAGTTTCTAGTCTGGCTGTCTATCGTTTCCTTACCTGTCTCTCTCCAATGAGTGGGAGACTTTGTTTAAGAGACACTAATGCAAAATGTTACGAGCGAGCCAGGAGTCAAACCTAGAATCTTCTGATCTGTAGTCATAAACGTTATCCATTGCGCAAGTGACCCACTATGGAGATACATAATTTCTGCTGTTGCTGCCATTGTGGCCAAAAGCTCACACCCTCAGGCTAGTGGAGAAGAGGGGAATCAGACTTTCAAACATGACTGACACACATCCATTTTTGCTGGGTGAAACAACATATTCTCTCTCTCTCTCTCTCTCTCTCTCTCTCTCTCTCTCTCTCTCTCTCTCTCTCTCTCTTGCTCTCTCTCGCTCTCTCTCTCTCTCTCTGTCTGTCTCTCTGTCTGTCTCTGTCTGTCTCTGTCTGTCCCCTAAGGGTAACTTTAGCCTACCTCATTACCTTCCTCCCTGATGAAAACAGGACCTGACGGCAAATTCCTTGTTGTTTTACAACGCTCTCTCCTAATAGGTGATTATCCAGCTGGCTTAAATAAAGCCTCTGTCATTTTCACCTCCTCCCCTCTCCTCCTCTCCTCTCTTCCCCAATGCCTGCCTGTGCACAAGCCCAACATAGGAGAGCTTAAACACTCTGACACACAGTCTTACTATTAATCGCTAGCTTAAGTTCTTTCTAGCTTGTCGACATAAAAAATGTCACAGACGTTTTAATCACAACACACAACTATTCCAGCACGGTGTTCTCTACATCTGGAGGAAGACATTATTTATAATGAAAACAATATGCCTTGAGAGATAGAATAGACAGTGTCTCAAATGGCACCCTGCTTTTGAAAAGTAGTGCACTAAATAGGGAATATGGTGCCATTTGGGACACAACCCTAGAGAAGCCTGCAGAGGGCCACAACCCAACAAAAACACTACAGCAGACATCTGGATTTATTACATCAACTTCTTCTCTAATGAATTAACTCAACCTCATCCTCCTCTAATGAGTCATCAAGTCTGAATGTCTAATACTGCCTTGGCACCGCAATGCAGTGACACAAACACGACCCAAACACATAGGACTACAATTACAATCATTACTACAACAATGGCTCTCTATGTACTGCACGTACATGTATAAGAGTTGCTGTAAGTGTCCATGTGTTTTTAGATTGAAATGCTCTCTTTCAACAGAGTACAATATATACGCAGCAAATCAACTTCCTGACCTCTCTGCTTTCCTCTTACAGGTTAATGTAAGGACCCAACAACCCTAATGGAGGGCTGAAGATGTTCAGGTATCAGTGATGTCATGTGAAGTCCGGAACCAATACACTCAGTCAGTCAGGAAAGCAAAGGCCAGCTTGATCAAGCAGAAAGTTGCATCCTGAAGCTCTAACTCCAAAAAGTTATGGGACACTGTAAAGTCCATGGAGAACAAGAGCACCTCCTCCCAGCTGCCCACTGCACTGAGGCTGGGTAACACGGTCACCACCGATAAATCTGTGATAATCAAAAACTTCAACAAGCATTTCTCAATGGCTGGCCATGCCTTCCGCCTGGCTACTCCAACCTCGGCCAACAGCTCCGCCACACCCGCAGCTACTCGCCCAAGCCTCCCCAGATTCTCCTTTACCCAAATTCAGGTAGCAGATGTTCTGAAAGAGCTGCAAAACCTGGACCCATACAAATCAGCTGGGCTTGACAATCTGGACCCTCTATTTCTGAAACTGTCCGCCACCATTGTCGCAACCCCTATTACCAGCCTGTTCAACCTCTCCTTCGTATCATCTGAGATCCCCAAGGATTGGAAAGCTGCCACGGTCATCCCCCTCTTCAAAGGGAGAGACACCCTGGACCCAAACTGTTACAGACCTATATCCATCCTGCCCTGCCTAGCTAAGGTCTTCGAAAGCCAAGTCAACAAACAGATCACTGACCATCTCGAATCCCACCATACATTCTCCGAGCCGGTCACGGGTGCACCTCAGCCCCGCTCAAGGTACTAAACGATATCATAACCGCCATCGATTAAAGACAGTACTGTGCAGCCGTCTTCATCGACCTGGCCAAGGCTTTCGACTCTGTCAATCACCATATTCTTATCGGCAGACTCAGTTGCCTCGGTTTTTCTAATGACTGTCTTGCCTGGTTCACCAACTACTTTGCAGACAGAGTTCAGTGTGTCAAATCGAAGGGCATGTTGTCCGGTCCTCTGGCAGTCTCTATGGGGGTGCCCCCGGGTTCAATTCTCGGGCCGACTCTTTTCTCTGTATATATCAATGATGTTGCTCTTGCTGCGGGCGATTCCCTGATCCACCTCTACGCAGACGACACCATTCTATATACTTCCGGCCCGTCCTTGGACACTGTGCTATCTAACCTCCAAACGAGCTTCAATGCCCTGGATGGTTCCAACCTAGAATATGTAGACATCTATAAGTACCTACGTGTCTGGCTAGACTGCAAACTCTACTTCCAGACTCATATCAAATTATCTCCAATCCAAAATCAAATCTAGAGTCGGCTTTCTATTTCGCAACAAAGCCTCCTTCACTCACGCCGCAAAACTTACACTAGTAAAACTGACTATCCTACCGATCCTCGACTTCGCCGATGTCATCTACAAAATAGCTTCCAATACTCTACTCAGCAAACTGGATGCAATTTATCACAGTGCCATCCGTTTTGTTAAAGCACCTTATACCACCCACCACTGCGACCTGTATGCTCTAGTCGGCTGGCCCTCGCTACATGTTCGTCGCCAGACCCACTGGCTCTAGGTCATCTACAAGTCCATGCTTGGTAAAGCTCTGCTTTACCTCAGTTCACTGGTCACGATGGCAACACCCACCCGTACAACGCGCTCCAGCAGGTGTATCTCACTGATCATTCCTAAAGCCAAAACCTCATTTGGCCGCCTTTCCTTCTAGTTCTCTGCTGCCTGCGACTGGAACGAATTGCAAAATTCTCTGAAGTTGGAGACTTTTATCTCCCTCACCAACTTTAAACATCTGCTATCTGAGCAGTTAACCGATCGCTGCAGCTGTACATAGTCCATTGGTATATAGCCCACCCAATTTACCTACCTCATCCCCATACTGTTTTTATTTTATTTACTTTTCTGCTCATTTGCACACCAGTATCTCTACCAGCACATGTTCATCTGATCATTTATCACTCCAGTGTTAATCTGCTAAATTGTAATTATTCACTCCTATGGCCTATTTATTGCCTACCTCCTCATGCCTTTTGCACACAATGTATATAGATGATTTTTTTCTATGTTATTGACTTGTTTATTGTTTACTCCATGTGTAACTCTGTGTTGTTGTCTGTTCACACTACTATGCTTTATCTTGGCCAGGTCGCAGTTGCAAATGAGAACTTGTTCTCAACTAGCCTACCTGGTTAAATAAAGGTGAAATAAAAAATGAATGTAAAAAAGTAAGACCCGGGAGACCTGGGAGTCGAGCATGGGCTGCTAACAGGCCTATTACCAATAGCATCAGCTGAGGTGGTGGGATGGTGAAGCTAAGCAGTTTGGTAACACACACACACCCCTGTAATTAGTCAAAAAGGTTAGCACAGGACAGAGTGGATGAAACTTTGTCATAACACCAACCTCGTCATACTGTCATCTGATCCACAACAGAGACACCCACTATCTGTCAACTGATACACAATTACATGTACCCCAGCCCTATCCACTCTCAGGGCAGTCTCTATGGGATAGTAACAGACACACACCAGTGCCGTTTCAGATGAGTTGCAAAAGAGAGTGTCTATTGGACAAATTCAGGTATGTTTATCCCCGTTTGCTTTCGCTTAAGAAATGTTATTCAACAGAATCGGCGGAATAAATACACCCCTAGTCACACGTAAACAGTTCACTTTCCTAGCAGCCACATACAAATAGCTCGATGTAGTTCTTCTTGCATCTACGCATTCTCCTCCTCTCGCCTTTTCCCTTTGCTTGTGGACTTCAGTGCACAAAACATCAGCTGTCTGTGACCAGGCGAAAAAACCTTTCCAAACCAAACCTTCATAGCATAACCGCTACACACAGCCTACATCGTTGTTACCATATTAGCTAATGCCATAGTCAACATAGATTTTTTTTTTAAGTATATATTTTTTCACCTTTATTTAACCAGGCAGGCTAGTTGAGAACAAGTTCTCATTTGCAACTGCGACCTGGCCAAGATAAAGCATAGGAATTCGACACATACAACAACACAGAGTTACACATGGAATAAACAAAACATACAGTCAATAATACAGTAGAAAAAAAAAGAAAAGAAAAAGTCTATATACAGTGAGTGCAAATGAGGTAAGATAAGGGAGTTAAGGCAATAAATAGGCCATGGTGGCGAAGTAATTACAATATAGCAAGTAAACACTGGAATGGTAGATGTGCAGAAGATGAATGTGCAAGTAGAGATACTGGGGTGCAAAGGAGCAAAATAAATAAATAAATACAGTATGGGAATGAGGTAGATAGATGGGCTGTTTACAGATGGGCTATGTACAAGTGCAGTGATCTGTGAGCTGCTCTGACAGCTGGTGCTTAAAGCTAGTGAGGGAGATATGAGTCTCCAGCTTCAGTGATTTTTGCAGTTCGTTCCAGTCATTGGCAGCAGAGAACTGGAAGGAAAGGCGGCCAAAGAAGGAATTGGCTTTGGGGGTGACCAGTGAGATATACCTGCTGGAGCGCGTGCTACGAGTGGGTGCTGCTATGGTGAACAGTGAGCTGAGATAAGGTGGGGCTTTACCAAGCAGAGAATTGTAGATAACCTGTAGCCAACGGGCTTGGCGACGAGTATGAAGCGAGGGCCAACCAACGAGAGCGTACAGGTAACAGTGGTGGGTAGTGTATGGTGACAAAACGGATGGCACTGTGATAGACTGCATCCAATTTGTTGAGTAGAGTGTTGGAGGCTATTTTATAGATGACATCGCCGAAGTCGAGGATCAGTAGGATGGTCAGTTTTATGAGGGTATGTTTGGCAGCATGAGTGAAGGATTCTTAGTTGCGATATAGGAAGCTGATTCTAGATTTCCTTTTGGATTGGAGATGCTTAATATGAGTCTGGAAGGAGAGTTTACAGTCTAACCAGACACCTAGGAATTTGTAGTTGTCCACCTATTCTAAGTCAGAGCTGTCCAGAGTAGTGATGCTGGACGGACGGGCAGGTGCGGGCAGTGATTGATAGAATAGCATGCATTTAATTGTACTTGCATTTAAGAGCAGTTGGAGGCCACGCAAGGAGAGTTGTATGGCATTGAAGCTCGTCTGGAGGTTAGTTAACACAGTGTCCAAGGAGGGGCCAGAAGTATACAGGATGGTGTCGTCTGCGTAGAGGTGGATCAGAGAATCACCAGCAGCAAGAGCGACATCATTGTGGTATACAGAGAAGAGAGTCGGCCTGAAAATTGAACCCTGTAACACCCCCATAGAGGCTGCCAGAGGTCCGGACAACAGGCCCTCTGATTTGACACACTGAACTCTATCAGACAAGTAGTTGGTAAACCAGGCAAGGTAATCATTTGAGAAACCAAGGCTGTCGAGTCCGCCAATAAGAATGTGATTGAGAGTCGAAAGCCTTGGCCAGGCCTTGGCCTTGGCTGCACAGTAATGTCTCTTATCGATGGCGGTTATGATATCGTTTAGGACCTTGAGCGTGGCTGAGGTGCACCCATGACCAGCTCTGAAACCAGATTGCATAGCGGAGAAGGTATGGTGGGATTCGAAATGGTCGGTAATCTGTTTGTTAACTTGGCTTTCGAAGACAGGAAAGACAGGGTAGGATAGATATCGGTCTGTAACAGTTTGGGTCTAGAGTGTCACCCACTTTGAAGAGGGGGATGACTGCGGCAGCTTTCCAATCTTTGGGGATCTCAGACGATACGAAAGAGAAGTTGAACAGGCTAGTAATAGGGGTTGCAACAATTTCGGCAGATAATTTCAGAAAGAGAGGGTCCAGATTGTCTAGCCCGGCTGATTTGATGGGGCCAGATTTTGCAGCTTTTTCAGAACATCAGCTATCTGGATTTGGGTGAAGGAGAAATGGTGGGGTCTTGGGCGGGTTGCTGTGGAGGGTGCCGAGCAGTTGACCTGGGTAGGGGTAGCCAGGTGGAAAGCATGGCCAGCCGTAGAGAAATGTTTATTGAAATTATCAATTATAGTGGATTTACCAGTGGTAACAGCGTTTCCTAGCCACAGAGCAGTGGGCAGCTGGGAGGAGGTGCTCTTATTCTCTATGGACTTTACAATGTCCCAGAACTTTTTGGAGTTTGTACTACAGGATGCAAATTTATGTTTGAAAAAGCTAGCCTTAGCTTTCCTAACTGCCTGTGTACTGTATATTTGTTCCTAACTTCCCTAAAAAGTTGCATATCACTGGGGCTATTCGATGCTAATGCAGAACCCCACAGGATGTTTTTATGCTGGTCAAGAGCTGACAGGTCTGGAGTGAACAAAGGACTATATCTATTCCTAGTTGTACATTTTTTGAATGGAGCATGCTTATTTAAGATGGTGAGTAAGGCACTTTTAAAGATTAACCAGGCATCCTCTACTGACGGGATGAGGTCAATGTCACTCCAGTATACCCAGGCCAGGTCGATTAGAAAGGCCTGCTCGCAGAAGTGTTTTTAGGGAGCGTTTGACAGTGATGAGAGGTGGTTGTTTGATCGCAGACCCATACAATAGAAGATTGATACAGGTTGTTGAAGACTATTTCTTGCAAGGGCTGACCTGAGAGCATCTAGCATTGACAAATCTAGCCTCTATGTCCAGAGAGCCATCTATGATGATGATGTCCTATTGGACCCCAGAACATCGTGCCGATGTTGATGACAGATATGCATCGTGATGAGCTAAGCCCCCTGCTTGTGAAGGACTATCTGCCTGCTGTACACACACACACACACACACACACACACACACACACACACACACACACACACACACACACACACACACACACACACACACACACACACACACACACACACACACACACACACACACACACACACACACTGTCACCTAAATTGCAAACACACATATACAGAACCAGACACAAGCATGCACACACACACACACACACACACACACACACACACACACACACACACACACAGACCGTGGCAAGCTAACCGTCTCCTCCTATTGTTCCAGAAGACATCTAGCTAATAAAAACACAACCTCATCCCTTCAGACCGACCTGAGAAATGGATGCATCGCATGCATCTACCCACACAGGACAGTCAGTTGTGTAAAAGATGAGATCAACTACAAAATACAGTTAATATGATTGGTTCGTTCAAATGTAATAATAAAAAGCAGGGGCCAGTTAGCCTGGTTTCCAAACTCAATTCACGTTCTTGAATTTCACTATTGTTTCAGTTTACATGTATTGAAACGAAGGGTGAATTCAGTTTGGAATGGATAACAGGCTATAAGCCTGGCCTTGGAGTATCCTAGGCAGGAATAGCATGTCTCCAGCAGGTTAAGCTAGTGAACTTGTCACATTACAGTTTTAGATGGCACACCGAAGAGCACAAAGGGACCATTGAGCACTGGTCTGTTAATGGACTGTAATAAAGAGAAGTTGGAGCTGAAAGGGAGAGCACAACCCAGGGCCAAAGGCCTCAT
The DNA here is from genome assembly GCF_021184085.1 of Oncorhynchus gorbuscha. Lineage (NCBI taxonomy): Eukaryota > Metazoa > Chordata > Actinopteri > Salmoniformes > Salmonidae > Oncorhynchus > Oncorhynchus gorbuscha. The sequence continues at coordinate 15,196,248 of NC_060187.1, read as the reverse complement.
AAAAATATGACATCCGATAGTTCCAAATAAAATTGCTCACTGCATCCAGCGGGCAGGCGGGTCCTTTTTACATTTCTAATGAGTCACCCTAGGCAAGCACCGACGGGTGTAGATTAGGAGGATACTCTGGGCAAGCACCGACGGGTGTAGATTAGGAGGATACTCTGGGCAAGCACCGACGGGTGTAGATTAGGAGGATACTCTGGGCAAGCACCGACGGGTGTAGATTAGGAGGATACTCTGGGCAAGCACCGACGGGTGTAGATTAGGAGGATACTAGATTGGGCAAGCACCGACGGGTGTAGATTAGGAGGATACTCTGGGCAAGCACCGACGGGTGTAGATTAGGAGGATACTCTGGGCAAGCACCGACGGTGTAGATTAGATTAGGAGGTTACCCTAGGCAAGCACCGACGGGTGTAGATTAGGCAAGCACCGAGGATACTCGGGTGTAGATGAGGCAAGCACCGACGGGTGTAGATTAGGAGGTTACCCTAGGCATAGCACCGACGGGTGTAGATTAGGAGGTCTGGGCAAGCACCCGGGTGTAGGATAAGGCACCGACGGGTGTAGATTAGGAGGTTACCCTAGGCAAGCACCGACGGGTGTAGATTAGGAGGTTACCCTAGGCAAGCACCGACGAGGTGCAAGCAGATTAGATTAGGAGGTTACTCTGGGCAAGCACCGACGGGTGTAGATTAGGAGGTTACCCTAGGCAAGCACTGACGGGTGTAGATTAGGAGGTTACCCTAGGCAAGCACCGACGGGTGTAGATTAGGAGGTTACCCTAGGCAAGCACCGACGGGTGTAGATTACGAGGTTACTCTGGGCAAGCACCGACGGGTGTAGATTAGGAGGTTACCCTAGGCAAGCACCGACGGGTGTAGATTAGGAGGTTACCCTAGGCAAGCACCGACGGGTGTAGATTAGGAGGTTACTCTGGGCAAGCACCGACGGGTGTAGATTAGGAGGTTACTCTGGGCAAGCACAGATGGTTGTAGATTAGGAGGTTACTCTGGGCAAGCACAGACGGGTGTAGATTAGGAGGTTACTCTAGGCAAGCACAGACGGTGTAGATTAGGAGGTTACTCTAGGCAAGCACAGACGGTGTAGATTAGGAGGTTACTCTGGGCAAGCACAGACGGGTGTAGATTAGGAGGTTACTCTGGGCAAGCACAGACGGATGTAGAGGAGGAGGATGGTGATGACCTCGATGACTTCTTCCCACAGAGTGGCGACGACGACAAATTCTGGCCTGTGTTCTGTGCACTCCACACACACCTCGTTTAACATTCGAACTACAGCGTACCGTCGTCAGGGGGGACCAAGAGTCATACACATGCACAAGCGTGCTCAGTACTGCACACATGCACGCGCTCACACACACAATGTGGCTGTCTAAATCACAGGCAGTCTCCCTCTAACTACAACCACCTCAGATTGTTATGGGAAAATATACAGTTATGCAACTGAAATGAAAATACATTAAAATGAATCACAGTCTTCAGTCCAGCAGCACATATCTGATGTTTGCTTTCATTAGGTTAGGGCGTACCACTTCAAATGGCAGGAGGGGGTGGAGGGTTATCATGTGCCCCATTATGTTTACCATAAACGCCCCCTCTCTGAGAGAGAGGTTCTGAGGCAGAGGTGAGACCCTTCTCCAAAGCTCCATCTAAATTGTTCCCAGATTCTCTGCTGGGTTCTAAGCCAAAAAGCAATTGCGTGGTGCTGGACCGAGCCTTCCTTTGCTGTTTAGTGGGCCCGCCGTTCTGCTTTGTTCTGCTTCTCCACGTTTCGCTCTGTGCCAAGTCCTGACGACAGTAAAAGAACAACGAAGCAGCATGGAACTTAATCTAATAGGATGAAGATGGACCCAGTGAGGTCATCATCCAGGCACAGGAGAGGGTCCGTGCTATCCGGGATCCTTGGGACGTCCCTACCCCCATTGAAGTTCAAAGTTAAAATAGTTAAGTTTAGGGTAAGGGTAGGTGTTAAGGTTAGGGTTATGGTTTACGGTAGGCATGTCTCAAGGATCCCGGATAACATTGAGCCAGGAGAGAGGGCCAAGCCCAGTCATCATTCACCGTCCGTCAGTCACACGGTGTAGTGGCTGAGGGTTCAACACCAAGCCATGTTTCCTCTGGGCTATGGACAGAACCACAGATGATCCATTATATTGACCAGATACTCAAGTGGCCAGTCTAAGAATGAAAATACATTTCATAAATAATTCAAGGCAGTCAGGAGAAGGCAAGATCAAGTGGGACCATTCTAGCCAATGAGAGGGCAGATACTCATGTGAACAACAGGCACAACTACAATATAAAGTGTTGTTTTCTCAAAGTCGCCAGGATGTGACATGTCCTACTGGGGGCGGCAGGGTAGCCTAGTGGTTAGAGCATTGAACTAGTAACCGAAAGGTTGCAAGTTTGAATCCCTGAGCTGACAAGGCACAAATCTGTTGTTCTGCCCCTGAACAGGCAGTTAACCCTCTGTTCCTAGGCTGTCATTGAAAATAAGAATTTGTTCTTAACTGACTTGCCTAGTAAAATATAAAATAAATAAAAACTTATATAAGTACACTCATAACAACCTAATCATTACGAAACTTTTATTCCATCAAATAAGCCACACGTAGCAAATAAGCCATTCAATTTGTTAACCAAATTCGACACTCCATTGACCTCCATATAAAAGTGCCTCGCTTGGTGAGTGAAAAAATGCCACCTTCTGGCCCAGACAGATTTTGGGCCCAGTTATCCCCAGTCACCTCTTCCTCAACTCACACATTCCACTGCATTGATTTGTAAGTCGCTCTGGATAAGAGCGTCTGCTAAATTACTTAAATGTAAAATGTAAGTACTTTCTCAGTATGTGATCCCTGCAGGAATTGAACCCACAACCTAAACATTTTGAGCACCGTGATCTTAACAACTGAGCCACACAGGACAGCTCCTGCCTTCACGGTTGATGTAAAACATGTATCCTACATGATATAATGAAACATCCACCAGTTCACTGTACTCCTGAGGTCCCCTTAAATCTACTCAATCATCCAGCTTTTTACATTCCCCTTTCAGTTTAGTGAAGTATGAATAATGACTTTGAATGATGTTCCAGCAGGGAGCTGGTCCCTGGTCACCGGTCCTGGTTCAGGTGCAGCCCTCGACCTGTTGGTGGGTTCTGACCGAGCAGAGAGAGAGAGAGAGAGGTAGAGAGAGCGAGAAAGAGGTAGAGGTAGAGAGAGAGATGTTCTGGGGTAGCCTTCTGTCCCTTAGGTGCCAAGCCAAACACACAGCCACAGAGAAGAGAGGACTGTTTCCTATGGGGAGTCATATCTCATCACAACAGAAGGACTGAACAGAGAGAGAGAGGATGATGTGGCAATTGTTAACTTCTATAGAGAGTCATAGAGCAGGGCAACATAACCTGCATCTCCACTCGCATAAACATACATATATGCATACATAAATCCAATCTATATAAAATATAAATATACCTAAATCCAATCAATATAAAATATAAATATACCTAAATCCAATCAATATAAAATATAAATATACCTAAATCCAATCTATATAAAATATAAATATACCTAAATCCAATCTATATAAAATATAAATATACCTAAATCCAATCAATATAAAATATAAATATACCTAAATCCAATCAATATAAAATATAAATATACCTAAATCCAATCTATATAAAATATAAATATACCTAAATCCAATCAATATAAAATATAAATATACCTAAATCCAATCTATATAAAATATAAATATACCTAAATCCAATCAATATAAAATATAAATATACCTAAATCCAATCAATATAAAATATAAATATACCTAAATCAATCAATCAATATAAAATATAAATATACCTAAATATAAATATACCTAAATCCAATCTATATAAAATATAAATATACCTAAATCCAATCAATATAAAAATAAATATAATATATCCAATCTATATAAAATACCTAAATCCAATCAATATAAAATATAAATATACCTAAATCCAATCAATATAAAATATAAATATACCTAAATCCAATCAATATAAAATATAAATATACCTAAATCCAATCAATATAAAATATAAATATACCTAAATCCAATCTATATAAAATATAAATATACCTAAATCCAATCAATATAAAATATAAATATACCTAAATCCAATCAATATAAAATATAAATATACCTAAATCCAATCAATATAAAATATAAATATACCTAAATCCAATCAATATAAAATATAAATATACCTAAATCCAATCAATATAAAATATAAATATACATATATCCAATCTATATAAAATATAAATATACCTAAATCCAATCTATACAATCAATCAATCAAATGTATTTATAAAACCCTTTTTACACCAGCAGATGTCACAAAGTTCTTATACAGAAACCCAGCCTAAAACCCCAAACAGCAAGCAATGTTGTGTACCTAAATTCAATTTATACAAAATGTATACCTCAATCCAATCTACAGTATATACAAATATATGTATACCTCAGAGGAGGCTGATGGGAGGAGCTATAGGAGGAAGGGCTCATTGTGATGACTGGAATGGAACAGTCAAACGTGGTTTCCATATGTTTGCTGTGTTTGACTCCGTTCCTCCATTCTCCTATAGCTCCTCCCACCAGCCTCCTCTGGTATACCTAAACCCTATCTAGTTTCTCTGTCTGAAGGGTTTCCAAACTAGAACAGTGTATAGACAGAGATAAGAGATGAGTCTGAATAGGGCAGGTTTGTCTCTGTGTGTGTGTCTGTGTGTGTGTGTACGTGTGCGTGTGTGCGCGCGCCTGCGTGTGTGTGTGTGTGTGTGTGTGTGTGTGTGTGTGTGTGTGTGTGTGTGTGTGTGTGTGTGTGTGTGTGTGTGTGTGTGTGTGTGTGTGTGTGTGTGTGTGTGTGTGTGTGTGTGTGTGTGTGTGTGTTTTTTTTTCATCTTTATTTAACCAGGTAGGCTAGTTGAGAACAAGTTCTCATTTGCAACTGCGACCTGGCCAAGATAAAGCATAGCAGTGTGAACAGACAACACAGAGTTACACATGGAGTAAACAATTAACAAGTCAATAACACAGTAGAAAGAAAGGGAGTCTATATACATTGTAAGAGCGTCTGCTAAATGACTTAAATGTAAATGTAAATGTGTGCAAAAGGCATGAGGAGGTAGGCGAATAATTACAATTTTGCAGATTAACACTGGAGTGATAAATGATCAGATGGTCATGTACAGGTAGAGATATTGGTGTGCAAAAGAGCAGAAAAGTAAATGAGGTAGGTAAAATGGGTGGGCTATTTACCGATAAGACTATGTACAGCTGCAGCGATCGGTTAGCTGCTCAGATAGCAGATGTTTGAAGTTGGTGAGGGAGATAAAAGTCTCCAACTTCAGCGATTTTTGCAATTCGTTCCAGTCACATGCAGCGGAGAACTGGAATGAAAGGCAGCCAAATGAGGTGTTGGCTTTAGGGATGATCAGTGAGATACACCTGCTGGAGCGCATGCTACGGGTGGGTGTTGCCATCGTGACCAGTGAACTGAGATAAGGCGGAGCTTTACCTAGCATGGACTTGTAGATGACCTGGAGCCAGTGGGTCTGGCGACGAATATGTAGCGAGGGCCAGCCGACAAGAGCATACAGGTCGCAGTGGTGGGTGGTATAAGGTGGTTTAGTGACAAAACTGATGGCACTGTGATAAACTGCATCCAGTTTGCTGAGTAGAGTGTTGGAAGCAATTTTGTAAATGACATCACCGAAGTCGAGGATCGGTAGGATAGTCAGTTTTACTAGGGTAAGTTTGGCGGCGTGAGTGAAGGAGGCTTTGTTGCGGAATAGAAAGCCGACACTAGATTTGATTTTCGATTGGAGATGTTTGATATGAGTCTGGAAGGAGAGTTTGCAGTCTAGCCAGACACCTAGATACTTATAGATGTCCACATATTCTAGGTCGGAACCATCCAGGGTGGTGATGCTAGTCAGGCGTGTGGGTGCAGGCAGCGAACGGTTGAAAAGCATGCATTTGGTTTTACTAGCATTTAAGAGCAGTTGGAGGCCACGGAAGGAGTGTTGTATGGCATTGAAGCTAGTTTGGAGGTTAGATAGCACAGTGTCCAAGGACGGGCCGGAAGTATATAGAATGGTGTCGTCTGCGTAGAGGTGGATCAGGGAATCGCCCGCAGCAAGAGCAACATCATTGATATATACAGAGAAAAGAGTCGGCCCGAGAATTGAACCCTGTGGCACCCTCATTGAGACTGCCAGAGGACCGGACAGCATGCCCTCAGATTTGACACACTGAATGCTATTGCAGTCCGCCACAGGATGTTTTTGTGCTGGTCGAGGGCAGTCAGATCTGGAGTGAACCAAGGGCTATATCTGTTCTTAGTTCTGCATTTTTTGAACGGAGCATGCTTATCTAAAATGGTGAGGAAGTTACTTTTAAAGAATGACCAGGCATCCTCAACTGACGGGATGAGGTCAATGTCCTTCCAGGATACCCGGGCCAGGTCGATTAGAAAGGCCTGCTCACAGAAGTGTTTTAGGGAGCGTTTGACAGTGATGAGGGGTGGTCGTTCGACTGCGGCTCCGTAGCGGATACAGGCAATGAGGCAGTGATTGCTGAGATCCTGGTTGAAGACAGCGGAGGTGTATTTGGAGGGCCAGTTGGTCAGGATGACGTCTATGAGGGTGCCCTTGTTTACAGATTTAGGGTTGTACCTGGTGGGTTCCTTGATGATTTGTGTGAGATTGAGGGCATCTGGCTTAGATTGTAGGACTGCCGGGGTGTTAAGCATATCCCAGTTTAGGTCACCTAACAGAACAAACTCTGAAGCTAGATGGGGGGCGATCAATTCACAAATGGTGTCCAGGGCACAGCTGGGAGCTGAGGGGGGTCGGTAGCAGGCAGCAACAGTGAGAGACTTATTTCTGGAGAGAGTAATTTTCAAAATTAGTAGTTCGAACTGTTTGGGTATGGACCTGGAAAGTATGACATTACTTTGCAGGCTATCTCTGCAGTAGACTGCAACTCCTCCTCCTTTGGCAGTTCTATCTTGACGGAAAATGTTATAGTTGGGTATGGAAATCTCAGAATTTTTGGTGGCCTTCCTGAGCCAGGATTCAGACACGGCAAGGACATCAGGGTTAGCAGAGTGTGCTAAAGCAGTGAGTAAAACAAACTTAGGGAGGAGGCTTCTGATGTTGACATGCATGAAACCAAGGCTTTTTCGATCACAAAAGTCAACAAATGAGGGTGCCTGGGGACATGCAGGGCCTGGGTTTACCTCCACATCACCCGCGGAACAGAGGAGGAGTAGTATGAGGGTGCGGCTAAAGGCTATCAAAACTGGTCGTCTAGAGAGTTGGGGACAGAGAATAAAAGGAGCAGATTTCTGGGCATGGTAGAATATATTCAGGGCATAATGTGCAGACAGGGGTATGGTGGGGTGCAGCGGTGGGCAGCGGTGGATGGGGCAGTTGAGCTAGACTGGCGAGTATTATCCAGGTTAAAAAAACTGTCTGGCTGTGCAGAAGGTAAAGGCCGCTAGCAGTGGCTAACAATGACTAAATAGCTTGTAGCTAGTTAGCTGGTTAGCTTATGGAGGTTCTTGAATGTGTTGTAAAAATTAAAAATAATAGCGATTCCGTATCACATTGGGTGAGGCAGGTTACCGGAAGGTATAATCGAATTAAAAATCGAAAAGAGATTGAAAGTAAATATGGGTCCGGTGAGTGGTTGGGACGTGGCGATTCAGACGGTTAGCAGGCCTGTGATAGCAAGCTAACAGTTAGTAGGCCGGGGCTGAACAAGGTAGCAGTTAGCGGACCGGGGCTAAACAAGCTAGCAGTTAGCAGGCCGAATTAGCAAGCAAGGAGATAGCAAGGGCTAGAAAGTTAGCCTTTGGGGGACGTCGCGATGGGGTGAGTCTGTTTATGCCTCTTCATGCGGTGACATCGATAGACCGGTCGTGGGTCCGGATATTGTAGCCCAGGAGAATGCATCGGTGGTAGCACAGGAGCTCTGGCCGGGCTAGCTTCAAGCTAAATGGATGGAAACGCTAGCCAGCAGTAATCATCCGGGGTTGCAGTTAGCTAGTTGTGAAGATCCAGCTGAAAATGTTCCGTTTGCGGTGGGAATCCGGGGATAAAAAAAATTAAATAATAATAGGTCCGTTATGCTCTGGTTAGAGTCGCGTTGTTCGAACTGGCGAGAGCTTTCCGCGCTAAAGGTTAGCTGATGACCGGTTAGCTGAAGACCGCTAGCAATGGTTTGCTGACTGATAGCTGGTAGTTAGCTGGCTAGCTTCAGTTGAGGGGTTCCGGATCCGAAGTAAATATAAATACTTTAGAAAAAAAAGCAGATCCGCGCTACATTGGGTGAGGCGGGTTGCAGGAGAGTATTTAGAAGTTGAGGTTTAGCAAAATGTTTTAAAAGATATGCAAAGAAAAATATGTAAAAACAAAACGATATATACAAGGGACACGACAAGATGTCTGACTGCTACGCCATCTTGGTGTGTGTGTGTGTGTGTGTGTGTGTGTGTGTGTGTGTGTGTGTGTGTGTGTGTGTGTGTGTGTGTGTGTGTGTGTGTGTGTGTGTGTGTGTGTGTGTGTGTGTGTGTGTGTGTGTGTGTGTGTGTGTGTGTGTGATCAGAGTTGGCATCTCCATGCTCCCTGAGACAAGTCGAGGCACAGCCTGAGGAATGGCTGTGTCAGTATCCTATCTGCCCCCAGCAGTGCCCTCATACACATATACACAGTACATGTACAGGCTACAACAGCAGAGATACCCATGTCCAGTTAACAGCAAAGACTGAGCCTGAAGGATACAGCATAGATATGACTTACTGTAGAACATCTATGAAAAGTGAGGGAATAGATATGTCACTGCATTCTGTTAACAAAAACACTGCAGTGTTCAAGTATGTTGACATGGGCACTGACCCTGATGACAAGGATCAAGCCTGACCAAACTCTGACAGATGTATTTTTTTAAACATTTATTTAACTAGGCAAGTCAGTTAAGAACAAATTCTTATTTACAATGGCGGCCTAGGAACAGTGGGTTAACTGCCTTGTTCAGGGGCAGAACGGCAGTTTTTTACCTTTTTACCTTAGCTCCGGGATTCGCTCTTGCAACCTTTCGTTTACTAGTCCAACGCTCTAACCACTAGGCTTCCTGCCGTCCCACAGACACCCTCCTGTGCCTGACCGCACTCTGACAGACTGACGGACAACATCCTGTAAGAGCTGCCATCAGGCCTGACCCCACTCTGACGGACTGATGGACACCCTCATGTAAGAGCTGCCATCAGTACTGACCCCACTCTGATGGACTGACGGACACCCTCATGTAAGAGCTGCCATCAGGCCTGACCCCACTCTGATGGACTGATGGACACCCTCATGTAAGAGCTGCCATCAGGCCTGACCCCACTCTGATGGACTGACAGACACCCTCCTGTAAGAGCTGCCATCAGTTCTGACCCCACTCTGACAGACTGATGGACACACTCCTCTAAGAGCTGCCATCAGTTCTGACCCCACTCTGACAGACTGACGGACACACTCCTCTAAGAGCTGCCATCAGTTCTGACCCCACTCTGACAGACTGGAGGACACACTCCTCCTGTAAGAGCTGCCATCAGTTCTGACCCCACTCTGACAGCCTGACGGACACACTCCTCTAAGAGCTGCCATCAGTTCTGACCCCACTCTGACAGACTGGAGGACACACTCCTCCTGTAAGAGCTGCCATCAGTTCTGACCCCACTCTGACAGACTGACGGACACACTCCTCTAAGAGCTGCCATCAGGCCTGACCCCACTCTGACGGACTGACGGACACCCTCCTGTAAGAGCTGCCATCAGTTCTGACCCCACTCTGACAGACTGATGGACACACTCCTCTAAGAGCTGCCATCAGTTCTGACCCCACTCTGACAGACTGACGGACACACTCCTCTAAGAGCTGCCATCAGTTCTGACCCCACTCTGACAGACTGGAGGACACACTCCTCCTGTAAGAGCTGCCATCAGTTCTGACCCCACTCTGACAGACTGACGGACACACTCCTCTAAGAGCTGCCATCAGTTCTGACCCCACTCTGACAGACTGGAGGACACACTCCTCCTGTAAGAGCTGCCATCAGTTCTGACCCCACTCTGACAGACTGATGGACACACTCCTCTAAGAGCTGCCATCAGTTCTGACCCCACTCTGACAGACTGGAGGACACACTCCTCCTGTAAGAGCTGCCATCAGTTCTGACCCCACTCTGACAGACTGGAGGACACACTCCTCCTGTAAGAGCTGCCATCAGTTCTGACCCCACTCTGACAGTCTGACGGACACACTCCTGTAAGAGCTGCCATCAGTTCTGACCCCACTCTGACAGTCTGACGGACACACTCCTGTAAGAGCTGCCATCAGTTCTGACCCCACTCACACAGGCTGACAAACACAATTGGACACCCCAATTACAGTCGCGGCTGCTTTTAGGAAACCCTGTGTTTTTCAGAGTCAACAGGCTGTATTTGTTTACTAAAGCGTGTCGTAGTTTCATTACAACACAGAACACTGAACTGCTTCATTACTCCAGACAGTGTTACCATACCATACACTGTAGGCCACCTATGTAATGTGTGTGTGTGTGTGTGTGTGTGTGTGTGTGTGTGTGTGTGTGTGTGTGTGTGTGTGTGTGTGTGTGTGTGTGTGTGTGTGTGTGTGTGTGTGTGTGTGTGTGTGTGTGTGTGTGTGTGTGTGTGTGTGTGTGTGTGTGTGTGTGTGTGTGTGTGTATAACCACATCGATATGCACCCATCTGTTTGCAAGCAGGGAAGCAGGGCTGGGGACACAGAGCACTTGAAAGCTGTCCTGAGGTACAATCAATTACAGCCTAATTGCTAGCGGATCTGTTTCTCCCCATCATTTGAAGCTAAAATGAGGAATGACTTGGCTACAGTAGGTCTGCTCCTCTGTTAGGTCCACTACACATTGAACCCATTCAAGTAGTACTGAGAGAAAGCATGAAGGATGAAGTCAACAGCATGGCTTTTCATCACTCAAGGGTGAACATTTCTTATGACCACCAGCCAGTATACTCACGATGATTCAGATTCAGGCCAGTGATGTTGAGCAGTGATTCAGGCCAGTGATGTTGAGCAGTGATTCAGGCCAGTGATGTTGAGCAGTGATTCAAGCCAGTGATGTTGAGGAGTGATTCAGACCAGTGATGTTCGAGCAGTGATTTAGGCCAGTGATGTTGAGGAAGGATTCAGACCAGTGATGTTCGAGCAGTGATTTAGGCCAGTGATGTTGAGGAGTGATTCAGACCAGTGATGTTCTAGCAGTGATTTAGGCCAGTGATGTTGAGGAGTGATTCAGACCAGTGATGTTCGAGCAGTGATTTAGGCCAGTGATGTTGAGCAGTGATTCAGACCAGTGATGTTTGAGCAGTGATTTAGGCCAGTGATGTTAAGGAGTGATTCAGGCCAGTGATGTTGAGCAGTGATTCAGACCAGTGATGTTGAGCAGTGATTCAGACCAGTGATGTTGAGCAGTGATTCAAAGCAGTGGTGTTGAACTTAAGGAACTGTGACCTAACAGCTAATAGTGGGCGCTATACACGTCAACATGCAATTGACTGTGATAAAAAAAGATCCACTACTGTAAGTTGTTAGTACTAATAATAAACTCAGCAAAAAAAGAAACCTCTCACTGTCAACTGCGTTTATTTCCAGCAAACTTAACATGTGTAAATATTTCTATGAACATAACAAGATTCAACAACTGAGACATAAACTGAACAAGTTCCACAGACATGTGACTAACAGAAGTAGAATAATGTGTCTCTGAACAAAGTAACAGTCAGTATCTGGTGTGGCCACCAGCTGCATTAAGTACTGCAGTGCATCTACTCCTCAAGGACTGCATCATATTTGCCAGTTCTTGCTGTGAGATGTTACCCTACACTTCCACCAAGGCACCTGCAAGTGCAAGACATTCCTGTCTTGCAGGAAATCACGCACAGAACGAGCAGTATGGCTGGTGACATTGTAGTGCTGGATGGTCATGTCAGGATGAGCCTGCAGGAAGGATACCACAAGAGTGAGGAGGATGTCTTCCCTGTAACGCATAGCGTTGAGATTGCCTGCAATGACAACAAGCTCAATCTGATGATGCTGTGACTCCCCACCTCAGACCATGACGGACCCTCCACCTCCAAATCGATCCCACTCCAGAGTCCAGGCCTCGGTGTAACGCTCATTCCTTTGATGATAAACGCAAATCTGACCATCACCCCTGGTGAGACAAAACCGCGACTTGTCAGTGAAGACCACTTTTTGCCAGTCTTGTCTGGTCCATCGACAGTGGTTTTGTGCCCATATGCGACGTTATTGCCGGTGATGTCTGGTGAGGACCTGCCTTACAACAGGCCTACAGGCCCTCAGTCCAGCCTCTCTCAGCCTATTGCGGACAGTCTGAGCACTGATAGAGGGATTGTGCTTTCCTGGTGTAACTCGGGCAGTTGTTGTTGCCATCCTGTACCTGTCCAGGGGGGTGATGTTCGGATGTACTGATCCTGTGCAGGTGTTGTTACACGTGGTCTGCCACTGCAAGGATGATCAGCTGTCCGTTGTCTCCCTGTAGCACTGTTTTAGGCGTCTCACAGTACGGACATTGCGATTTATTGCCCTGGCCACATATGCAGTCCTCATGCCTCCTTGCAGCATGCCTAAGGCACGTTCACGCAGATGAGCAGGAACCCTGGGCATCTTTCTTTTGGTGTTTTTCAGAGTCAGTAGAAAGGCCTCTTTAGTCTTAAGTTTTCATAACTGTGACCTTAATTGACTACCGTCTGTAAGCTGTTAGTGTCTCAACGACCCTTCCACAGGTGCATGTTCATCAATTGTTTATGGTTCATTGAACAAGCATGGGAAACAGTGTTTAAACCCTTTACAATGAAGATCTGTGAAGTTATTTGGATTTTTACAAATTATCTTTGAAAGACAGGGTCCTGAAAAAGGGAAGTTTATTTTTCTGCTGAGTTTTAGATGGTTAGAGAAACACAGAGGATAGGATGGAGGAACATCTTCTCTGTGTTGCTGATCCAGAGGATGTACTGAATGGGGCATCTGTTTTCTTATATGGCCTGCTGGGTAGTGAGCTTAACAAGGCTCTCCTCTCTCAGGCTCCCTGCCTTAGCCTACAGTTACTTAGACGGGGTTCATGTGATGGAGGGAAGAGGTCAGTGGACTTCACTCAGGGGACATTTTATAGTAATGGAGCATGTTGAATGACTCCCTATATTTACTCCAACAATCCTGGAAACTACTTTGTTATATTATCTGGATCAACACTGTGGGTCTGCTCTTGCTGTAAAATGACATCCATTCAACACTGTGGGTCTGCTCTTACAGTAAAACGACATCCATTCAACACTGTGGGTCTGCTCTTGCTGTAAAATGACATCCATTCAACACTGTGGGTCTGCTCTTACTGTAAATTACATTCATTCAACACTGTGGGTCTGCTCTTACTGTAAAACGACATCCATTCAATACTGTGGGTCTGCGCTTACTTTAAAACAACATCCATTCTGACTAAGTGCTTCCTATATCAATAATGGTGCAGCCTTGTCTTGGGGTATACCACAAGAAGATAACAGCCACGACCAAGAAGCTGAAAGCAAATGCAACTACAGGTTCCAGACTTCCCTACTAGTGAGAATGACAGACGAGTCGCTCTCAGCTCTGACAGAGACCAGAGGGGATTCCTGTGTACTGTGTCAGCCATCCAAAAATTAGGCAGTGTGAGACAGACCGGGGCTGTGTGTCGCCCTGTGTGTGCCCCCCAGGAGATTAACCTCTGTGAATAATGGTTCTTCTTCGAGGGGGAGACACCCCTGTTTAGAGAGGGAACACAGGGTCTGCCAATATGTCCGGAGAGAGAGTTTGTGGCCGTAGGGCCTGAGGAGACCCTGTGTGTGTGTGTGTGTGTGTGTGTGTGTGTGTGTGTGTGTGTGTGTGTGTGTGTGTGTGTGTGTGTGTGTGTGTGTGCGTGCGTGCGTGCGTGCGTGCGTGCGTGCGTGCGTGCGTGCGTGTGTGTGTGTGTGTGAGTGTGTGTGAGAGAGAGAGAGAGAGAGAGAGAGAGAGAGAGAGAGAGAGAGAGAGAGAGAGAGAGAGAGAGAGAGAGAGTGTGTGTGTGCGTGTGCGTGCGTGTGTGCGTGCGTGCGTGCATGTCCGTGTGTGTGAGTGTGTAGCTGCTTTGCCCAGTGGGTGCCTGACAGTTTGCTGCACACCATCCCTGTCCCTCCTACCCTGCCAAACCCTCCCTCCATTCCCCCTGCCTAAAATAATCAAAAACACTATAGTGAATACTATAGTATTCCTACCATAGCATACACTATAGTATTTTTACAAGTGGGTACACAGCTGGAGGGAAATGACAGAGGAAACACGGATTCAGGAACAGGCAGAGACATGTCTCTCTGACACAGTCAGCATCTTACTGTAGGCAGCACCTCAGGGCAGGAAATGGAGTAAACCACACTTGAGAAAACTCTGACTTACAAGCTCTGAGACAGAACCTGACTACTCATGTTATCCCCTTTACCTATACCTGAAGTACAGGTAGGTTTGTTGCAGGTAAACTGAGGTCATATGAACTGACTACAGAGTACACTGTCTTGGGTTTACCTACATAGTGGTTAGTCTAAGATAACATTAACACACAGCTGAACCTGGAAACCTGGGGCTTGAATCTTTAATGTAAAACAATCTATTCAAATGAGAAAAGGTGTACAGTGGATGGGAAGACTGTCTTCTCAAAATAGAAAACGATATGTTTTAAACTATAAAGAACATCCTATAAGGATCTCAAATGTGAACTTATTGTAAAAATGGTTGAAATTCGTTCAATACCTAACATAGTGTAACATGTAGTAAATAAATCTGAAGAAACTAACAACAGGTCATGACAAGGAAAAAATAGGGATTTGGAGGAGAGAGGTGAAGGGGAAAGAGAGGGAGATGGAGGAGAAAGGTGAAGGGGAAAGAGAGGGAGATGGAGGAGAGAGGTGAAGGGGAAAGCGAGGGAGATGGATGAGAGAGGTGAAGGGGAAAGAGAGGGAGATGGAGTAGAGAGGTGAAGGGGAAAGCGAGGGAGATGGATGAGAGAGGTGAAGGGGAAAGAGAGGGAGATGGAGGAGAGAGGTGAAGGGGAAAGCGAGGGAGATGGATGAGAGAGGTGAAGGGGAAAGAGAGGGAGATGGAGTAGAGAGGGGAAGGGGAAGAGAGGGATTTGGAGGAGAGAGGTGAAGGGGAAAGAGAGGGATTTGGAAGGGGAAAGAGAGGGAGATGGAGGAGAGAGATGAAGGGGAAAGAGAGGGAGATGGAGGAGAGAGATGAAGGGGAAATAGAGGGAGATGGAGGAGAGAGTTGAAGGGGAAGAGAGGGATTTGGAGGAGAGAGGTGAAGGGGAAAGAGAGGGAGATGGAGGAGAGAGTTGAAGGGGAAAGAGAGGGAGATAGAGGGGAAGGGCAAAGAGAGGGAGATGGAGGAGAGAGGTGAAGGGGAAAGAGAGGGAGATGGAGGAGAGAGGGGAAGAGGAAAGAGAGGGAGATGGAGGAGAGAGGGGAAGGGCAAAGAGAGGGAGATGGAGAAGAGAGGTGAAGGGGAAAGAGAGGGAGATAGATCCGGGCGTATCCGGGCGGGAGATGTGTGGAAGACAGCATTTAACACCACTTCTGGGCATTATGAGTACCTCCGTCATGCCGTACGGGTTAATAAATGTTCCATCAGTCTTCCAACCCTTTGTAGATGAGATTTTCAGGGACCTGCACTTATCCAGGCAATGGAGGATGCATGTGGTGAAGTTGATGTGGGGGCTTTCGGCAACTGGATCAGTCACTCCAGAAGATTCTCTCCCCGCTGTTTAGCCCTGAGCTACGGCCTGTTTTCCCTACTTCCATCACTCAGACGTGGGCAGTATAGGAGCATCATGGCAAAAACTGTCAGACTGGCCAATCGCTTCTTCCCCCAGACCATCTGGCTGCTGAAGAGCCATAACTAGGCAGCGACCTGCTCTCCCTCCATCTTTCCCCAAGCCTGGAAATGTTAGACAGCCAGACCCAGTGTTCGTGAATCACAGAGACATTGGGCTAGCCTGGGGACAGTTGAGCCTGATGGGGGGTGGGGATGATAGGGCCAGGCCAGGGGGGTCACCGTTCTTGTCTTTCTGATGTCGGTCACTTGGGGTCAGCCAGGGTCAGGAGGTCAGAGGGCCTTTGGCCTCCAGGTGTCTGGGCTGGCCCCTGTGTCCCTTTGGGGAGCTGAAAGTATAACAGACTGTCATTCAGTCAAATCAAGGAATACATTTAGTTGGGCTTTTACATAGAGAGTACACATTAACTCATCAGGGGTGCGTTTCCTGAAAGCTTTACAGCATTATGTAAAATCATCTTAAGTCCACAATGTATGAAAGATGATCCTAGTGTTACGAAGCTTTCAAGAAACTCACTCCAGGAAAGCAGTTTCAGTTCAATTGAGTTAGACAGAGCACATTTATTTAGCAGTGGATGAGAGGGAGCTAGGGCTGGTGCTGGATGCCATCAGGGTTGACGGTGTCTTTGAAATGGTAATGCTGACCAAAACAGAACTGCAGAGAGTTATGTGAATTGATTAGCGACTCGTGGAGAATTGGTGCACACAAGTGTAGTCAAATAAATCAAAACCCATCTAGTCACGCACAGCATATACCTGAGAAGGCTACCATCTGAAGCAGGGATTACTTCTGCTGGAGCAGCTCTTCAAAGGCAGGCTCAGACAGTGTGTGTGTGTGTGT
>NC_060187.1:15131869-15174369 GCF_021184085.1 Oncorhynchus gorbuscha | reverse complement strand
GAAATTCCACAGTGTGCCATCACAGCAGCAAGATTTGTGACCTGTTGACATAAGAAAAGGGCAACCAATGAAGAACAAACACCATTGTAAATACAACCCATATTTATGCTTATTTATTTTATCTTGTGTCCTTTAACCATTTGTACATTGTTAAAACACTGTATATATATAATATGACATTTGTTATGTCTTTATTGTTTTGAAATGTCTGCAATGTTTACTGTTATTTTTTTTGTTTATTTCCCTTTATATATTCACTTTATATATTATCTACCTCACTTGCTTTGGCAATGTTAACACATGTTTCCCATGCCAATTTGAATTGAAATTGAAAACAATTGAGAGAGAGAGAGAGAGAGAGAGAGAGAGAGAGAGAGAGAGAGAGAGAGAGAGAGAGAGAGAGAGAGAGAGAGCAGGTATGGGTTAGTGTTGCTATAGGACCAGAGAGGTAGGGGAGAGAGAGAGAGAGAGAGAGAGAGAGAGAGAGAGAGAGAGAGAGAGAGAGAGAGAGAGAGAGAGAGAGAGAGAGAGAGAGAGAGAGAGCAGGTATGGGTTAGTGTTGCTATAGAACCAGAGAGGTAGGAGAGAGAGAGAGAGAGAGAGAGAGAGAGAGAGAGAGAGAGAGAGAGAGAGAGAGAGAGAGAGAGAGAGAGAGAGAGAGAGAGAGAGAGAGAGAGAGAGAGAGCAGGTATGGGTTAGTGTTGCTATAGAACCAGAGAGGTAGGGGAGAGAGGGAGAGCGATACTAAAATAGGGGGTGTAGGACTAGTGGCCACTTTGCTGTTCAATGAGTGGTGTGGGTCATCTAGAGAAATAAAGTATCACATTAGCTACTAACCTTTCAGGGACCTCAGCCCTGGCTGTTATGGGGCCTGTCTCACAGCAGATCGGTCAGTTTGGTCACACAGTCCTGTTAATCCTCCCCTGGGACAGACTGCTCCCAGATCAGTGGCTACAGAGCATGGTGACGGAGCTAAATTTGGGCCATAACTTAAAGCTCTGCCACTGCGCTGTGGGGGAACTCTCTACACAGTCTGATAAATGACTGGGATAAATGTGACCCGGCCTTTCCTGACACGAACACGCACACACGCACACATATGCACTCACACACTCACTCACACACACACAATGTCACACAACCTTGGGTCTGGTCTAGATTACATTCAGCTTTAGGCCCTGTATTTCTCCAACATGAGATGTCAAATTGTTCAGTGACTGCTTATGTTCACTTCCTTCAGAAACCATTAGCTTGGGACTTTTCTCTGAGGGGAGAAGACCATGAATTATTAGTCTGTTGGCACATCATCTATTCCAGGTGATGGGACCTGTGCTGCCATCCAACACGGTAGTCAGCTCTCCTAAACACAACCAGCAGCCCATACAACACAACCAGCAGCCCATACAACACAACCAACAGCCCATACAACACACCAACAGCCCATACAACACAGCCAACAGCCCATACAACACAACCAACAGCCCATACAACACAACCAACAGCCCATACAACACAACCAACAGCCCATACAACACAGCCAACAGCCCATACAACACAGCCAACAGTCCATACAACACAGCCAACAGCCCATACAACACAACCAACAGCCCATACAACACAACCAACAGACCATACAACACAGCCAACAGCCCATACAACACAGCCAACAGCCCATACAACACAGCCAACAGTCCATACAACACAGCCAACAGTCCATACAACACAGCCAACAGCCCATACAAGACAACCACAGTCCATTCAAGACAACCACAGTCCACTCAAGACAACCACAGTCCACTCAAGACAACCACAGTCCACTCAAGACAACCACAGTCCACACAAGACAACCACAGTCCACTCAAGACAACCACAGTCAAGACAACCACAGTCCACTCAAGACAACCACAGTCCATACAAGACAACCACAGTCCACTCAAGACAACCACAGTCCACTCAAGACAACCACAGTCCATACAAGACAACCACAGTCCATACAAGACAACCACAGTCCATACAAGACAACCACAGTCCACTCAAGACAACCACAGTCCACTCAAGACAACCACAGTCCACACAAGACAACCACAGTCCATACAAGACAACCACAGTCCATACAAGACAACCACAGTCCATACAAGACAACCACAGCTAACTTGTAAGACGACCAACAGTCCATACAACCTGGCGTAAATGTTTTATTTTACCTTTATTTAACTAGGCAAGTCAGTTAAGAACAAGATGTTATTTTCAATGACAGCCTAGGAACAGTGGGTTAACTGCCTGTTCAGGGGCAGAACGACACATTTGTACCTTGTCAGCTCGGGGGTTTGAACTTTCAACCTTCCGGTTACTAGTCCAACGCTCTAACCACTAGGCTACCCTGCCGCCCCTTTAATGACGGTAGTCAGTGGTTAACCAGAGAGTAATGAATACTCTAAGCCTGATCTCCCTATGTGCCTCCCTATAGGAGAGAGGTACAACGCCTCACGGCACATCGCCTGCCCCCTATTTCACCTAGATAGTTTGTGTGTATGCACTGATTTGTAGCAACATTAGAGAAGTGAGCCTTTTTTTAAATGTATGTAGTTCTGTCTTTGAGCTACTCTTGTCTATTGATGTTCTGTATTATGTCATTCTGTATTATGTTTTATGTTTTGTGTTGGACCCCAGGAAGAGTAGCTGCTGCTTTGGCAACAGCTAATGGGGATCCTAATAAAATACCAAATACACACTGCTGAGGTTTCCCTGACTTTGGTCAACTTCTCCCTCAATACAGTGCTGCTACCTGAGGCTCTGGCTATGAGAGGATGTGGTTAGAGCAGAGAGCTCGGACCAGAGAGACCACAGTGGAAAGAGCCCCAGGCCTCAGCCCAGAGACAGGACCCCAGAGACCACAGTGGAAAGAGCCCCAGGCCTCAGCCCAGAGAACTGGGACCAGAGAGACCACAGTGGAAAGAGCCCCAGGCCTCAGCCCAGAGAACTGGGACCAGAGAGACCACAGTGGAAAGAGCCCCAGGCCTCAGCCCTCAGCCCAGCGAGCAGCCCTTACTATGGGCTGTAAAAGAGCCATAAAACAGGGTCAGCTAGAGGGGACCAGGGAGGTCTGGGAAAACACTGCAGTTTACTTCATAGTCCACATCTCTCTCTACATCCCTACTTCCCTCACTCAGTCACTGCATCATTCCCCCTCTCCCACTCTCTGCCTATCCACAATACTGTACTCATCCAGTTGATTCTCTGGTTATATGACTTTGTGACCCTTGACCTCTGCATTGCCCTGTTTACTCATCTGCAGACGAGGTGTCGTCCCATGCTTCCTCTCTCCACCCCCGCACACAGATCCAATGACTGATAAATGTTACCATTTCATTTCTGTTTCCTCTCTCTCTCTCCCTTTCTCTCACTCGCTCAATCCCTCCCTCCCTCTCTCTCCATCACATTCCTCTCCTGCCATCCCCAGGCTGTGTCTGAGGCCCTCTGTGCTGGGAGAGCTGTGGGATGCGTGGGTACAACATTCATGTTGATTCATCAACTCATATCTCATCACACTTTGTTGAGATACATACATACTTTAAAAAATATATATATATTTCACCTTTATTTAACCAGGTAGGCTAGTTGAGAACAAGTTCTCATTTGCAACTGCGACCTGGCCAAGATAAAGCATAGCAGTGTGAACAGACAACACAGAGTTACACATGGAGTAAACAATTAACAAGTCAATAACACAGTAGAAAAAAAGGGGGAGTCTATATACAATGTGTGCAAAAGGCATGAGGATGTAGGCGAATAATTACAATATTGCAGATTAACACTGGAGTGATAAATGATCAGATGCTCTTTTGGTGTGCAAAAGAGCAGAAAAGTAAATAAATGAAAACTGTGGGGATGAGGTAGGTGGAAATGGGTGGGCTATTTACCAATAGATTATGTACAGCTGCAGCGATCGGTTAGCTGCTCAGATAGCTGATGTTTGAAGTTGGTGAGGGAGATAAAAGTCTCCAACTTCAGCGATTTTTGCAATTCGTTCCAGTCACAGGCAGCAGAGTACTGGAACGAAAGGCGGCCGAATGAGGTGTTGGCTTTAGGGATGATCAGTGAGATACACCTGCTGGAGTGCGTGCTATGGATGGGTGTTGCCATCGTGACCAGTGAACTGAGATAAGGCGGAGCTTTACCTAGCATGGCCTTGTAGATGACCTGGAGCCAGTGGGTCTGGCGACGAATATGTAGCGAGGGCCAGCCGACTAGAGCATACAAGTCGCAGTGGTGGGTAGTATAAGGTGCTTTAGTGACAAAACGGATGGCACTGTGATAAACTGCATCCAGTTTGCTGAGTAGAGTGTTGGAAGCGATTTTGTAGATGACATCGCCGAAGTCGAGGATCGGTAGGATAGTCAGTTTTACTAGGGTAAGCTTGGCAGCGTGAGTGAAGGAGGCTTTGTTGCGGAATAGAAAGCCGACTCTTGATTTGATTTTCGATTGGAGATGTTTGATATGGGTCTGGAAGGAGAGTTTGCAGTCTAGCCAGACACCTAGGTACTTATAGGTGTCTACATATTCAAGGTCGGAACCATCCAGTGTGGTGATGCTAGTCGGGCATGCGGGTGCAGGCAGCGATCGGTTGAAAAGCATGCATTTGGTTTTACTAGTGTTTAAGAGCAGTTGGAGGCCACGGAAGGAGTGTTGTATGGCATTGAAGCTCGTTTGGAGGTTAGATAGCACAGTGTCCAATGACGGGCCGAAAGTATATAGAATGGTGTCGTCTGCGTAGAGGTGGATCAGGGAATCGCCCGCAGCAAGACCAACATCATTGATATATACAGAGAAAAGAGTCAGCCAGAGAATTGAACCCTGTGGCACCCCCATAGAGACTGCAAGAGGACCGGACAGCATGCCCTCCGATTTGACACACTGAACTCTGTCTGCAAAGTAATTGGTGAACCAGGCAAGGCAGTCATCCGAAAGCCTTGGCAAGGTCAATGAAGACGGCTGCACAGTACTGTCTTTTATCGATGGCGGTTATGATGTCGTTTAGTACCTTGAGTGTGGCTGAGGTGCACCCGTGACCGGCTCGGAAACCAGATTGCATAGCGGAGAAGGTACGGTGGGATTCGAGATGATCAGTGACCTGTTTGTTGACTTGGCTTTCGAAGACCTTAGATAGGCAGGGCAGAATGGATATAGGTCTGTAACAGTTTGGGTCCAGGGTGTCTCCCCCTTTGAAGAGGGGGATGACTGCAGCAGCTTTCCAATCCTTGGGGATCTCAGACAATATGAAAGAGAGGTTGAACAGGCTGGTAATAGGGGTTGCGACAATGGCGGCGGATAGTTTCAGAAATAGAGGGTCCAGATTGTCAAGCCCAGCTGATTTATACGGGTCCAGGTTTTGCAGCTCTTTCAGAACATCTGTTATCTGGATTTGGGTAAAGGAGAACCTGGAGAGGCTTGGGCGAGGAGCTGCGGGGGGGCCGGAGCTGTTGGCTTAGGTTGGAGTAGCCAGGCGGAAGGCATGGCCAGCCGTTGAGAAATGCTTGTTGAAGTTTTCGATAATCATGGATTTGTCGGTGGTGACCGTGTTCCCTAGCCTCAGTGCAGTGGGCAGCTGGGAGGAGGTGCTCTTGTTCTCCATGGACTTCACAGTGTCCCAGAACTGTTTGTAGTTGGAGCTACAGGATGCAAACTTCTGCCTGAAGAAGCTGGCCTTAGCTTTCCTAACTTACTGCGTGTATTGGTTCCTGACTTCCCTGAACAGTTGCATATCGCGGGGACTGTTCGATGCTATTGCAGTCCACCACAGGATGTTTTTGTGCTGATCGAGGGCAGTCAGGTCTGGAGTGAACCAAGGGCTGTATCTGTTCTTAGTTCTGCATTTTTTGAACGGAGCATGCTTATCTAAAATGGTGAGGAAGTTACACTTAAAGAATGACCAGGCATCCTCAACTGACGGGATGAGGTCAATGTCCTTCCAGGATACCCGGGCCAGGTCGATTAGAAAGGCCTGCTCACAGAAGTGTTTTAGGGAGCGTTTGACAGTGATGAGGGGTGGTCGTTTGACTGCGGCACCGTAGCGGATACAGGCAATGAGGCAGTGATCGCTGAGATCCTGGTTGAAGACAGCGGAGGTGTATTTGGAGGGCCAGTTGGTCAGGATGACGTCTATGAGGGTGCCCTTGTTTACAGAGTTAGGGTTGTACCTGGTGGGTTCCTTGATGATTTGTGTGAGATTGAGGGCATCTGGCTTAGATTGTAGGACTGCCAGGGTGTTAAGCATATCCCAGTTTAGGTCACCTAACAGAACAAACTCTGAAGCTAGATGGGGGGCGATCAATTCACAAATGGTGTCCAGGGCACAGCTGGGAGCTGAGGGGGGTCGGTAGCAGGCGGCAACAGTGAGAGACTTATTTCTGGAGAAAGTAATTTTCAAAATTAGTAGTTTGAACTGTTTGGGTATGGACCTGGAAAGTATGACATTACTTTGCAGGCTATCTCTGCAGTAGACTGCAACTCCTCCTCCTTTGGCAGTTCTATCTTGACGGAAAATGTTATAGTTGGGTATGGAAATCTCAGAATTTTTGGTGGCCTTCCTGAGCCAGGATTCAGACACGGCAAGGACATCAGGGTTAGCAGAGTGTGCTAAAGCAGTGAGTAAAACAAACTTAGGGAGGAGGCTTCTGATGTTGACATGCATGAAACCAAGGCTTTTTCGATCACAGAAGTCAACAAATGAGGGTGCCTGGGGACATGCAGGGCCTGGGTTTACCTCCACATCACCCGCGGAACAGAGAAGGAGTAGTATGAGGGTGCGACAGTATGAGGGTGCGACAGAGAATAAGAGGAGCAGGTTTCTGGGCATGGTAGAATATATTCAGGGAATAATGCGCAGACAGGTGTATGGTGGGGTGAGGTAAGCCCAGGCACTGGGTGATGATGAGAGAGATTGTATCTCTGGACATGCTGGTTGTAATGGGTGAGGTCACCGCATGTGTGGGAGGTGGGACAAAGGAGGTAACAGGGGTATGAAGAGTGGAACTAGGGGACATTTGAGAGAGACATACAGCGAGGCATACAGTAATCACAGGTGTTGAATTGGGAAAGCTAGCTAAAACAGTAGGTGAGACAACAACAGCTAATCAGCTAGCACAACAAACAGCAGGTAAAATCGCGTTGACTAGGCAACGGGGCCGACAGATTTGTAAGTCGCTCTGGATAAGAGCGTCTGCTAAATGACTTAAATGTAAATGTAAATGTAAATAAAACAAACAAGCAGAATGGAGTACCGTGATTAATGGACAGTCCAGCGTGCATCAGCTATGTAGCCAAGAGATCAGTGTCCAGGGGGCAGCGGTGGATGGGCAGGGAAGCTGGACTGGCGAGTGTTATCCAGGTTAAAAAAACTAAAAATGACTAAATAGCTTGTAACTAGTTAGCTGGTTAGCGTCTGGAGGTTCTTGAGTGTGTTCTAAAAAATTAAAAATAATAGCGATTCCGTATCACATTGGGTGAGGCAGTTTTCCGGAAGGTATAAACAAATTAAAAATCAAAAAGAGATAGAAAGTAAATGTGGGTCGAGTGAGTGTTTGGGACGCGGCGATTCAGACGGTTAGCAGGCCTGTGCTAACAAGCTAACAGTTCGTAGGCCCGGGCTAAACAAGGTAGCAGTTAGCGGACCGGAGCTAGACAAGCTAGCAGTTAGCAGGCCGAATTAGCAAGCAGGGAGATAGCGAGGGCTAGAGAGTTAGCCTTTGGGGGACGTCGCGATGGGGTGAGTCTGTTTATTCCTCTTCATGCGGTGACATCGATAGACCGGTCGTGGGCCCGGGTATTGTAGCCCAGGAGTATTCTACAGGTGCTCTGGCCGGGCTAGCTTCAAGCTAAGTGGGTGGAAACGCTAGCCAGGAGTAATCATCCGGGGTTGCAGTTTAGCTAGATAGCTAGTTGTGAAGATCCAGCTGAAAAATGTTCCGTTTGCGGTGGGAATCCGGGGATGAATCCGGGGATGAAAAATAAATAGGTCCGTTATGCTCTGGTTAGAGTCGCGTTGTTCGAACTGGCGAGAGCTTTCCGGGCTGAAGGTTAGCTGATGACCGGTTAGCTGAAGACCGCTAGCATAGTTGGTGGTTAGCTGGCTAGCTTCAGTTGAGGGGTTCCGGTTCCGAAATAAATATAAATACTTTAGGAAAAATAGCTAATTGGGTGAGGTGAGTTGCAGGAGAGTATTTGGAAGCTTAGGTTTAGCAAAATGTTTCTAAAGAGGTATGCGAAGAAAAATATGTAAAAAACGAAAAAGAAACGATATATACAAGGTATTTACAAGGGACAGGACGACAGGACGACTTACTGCTACGCCATCTTGGAAAATACAGCAAAGTAACTCTGGCTTTACCACCAGTTCAAATAAGTAGATGAAGAGCTGCCAAAAGAAGTGTTCACTTCCTGACTGAAAGCCCCTGGGAGGTGTTTGTTACAACAATTCATCCTGATTTCCATTTATTTGGCTGAACTTCAAACTGACATCTTTGCATTTTAGTACATATTACACATCATATTGCTCGATTACACCATAAACTAACCCACTTCTTTCATAAAATATATATATTGCTATCAAAATACAGGCATTTATTGGCCACCAAATGCTGTTGCATTTCAAAGTATTAACTCAACATACAGAACAATTGTGTTAAAACAGAAACATTTTATCCTGCGTTCACAACTGTCAACCAACCAACACAGGCTGCCCAGACAAGCTCAATTAAGACAGACTAAAATACAAAAACCTAACCACCACTTCAAACATATCCACAGTATCAGAAAGAGCTGACGTGCACACGACACTGAAACACACTCTGGGAATGATAGACAGGGAGACGAGGCAGAGGGTGGGATGTGTGGTGAGTCAGATAGAGACAGAAAGAGAGACAGAAAGAGAGAGAGAGAGAGTGAGAGAGAGTGTGTGTGAGAGAGAGAGAGAGAGAGAGAGTGTGTGTGTGTGTGAGAGAGAGAGAGAGAGAGAGAGAGAGAGAGAGAGAGAGAGAGAGAGAGAGAGAGAGCGAGAGAGAGTGTGAGAGAGTGTGAGAGAGAGAGAGAGAGAGAGAGAGAGAGAGAGAGAGAGAGAGAGAGAGAGAGAGAGAGAGAGAGAGAGAGAGAGAGATGGAAAGAAAGAGAGAGTGTGTGTGTGAGAGAGAAAGAGAGCGAGAGAGAGAGAGAGAGATGGAAAGAGAGAGAGAGAGAGAGAGAGAGAGAGAGAGAGAGAGAGAGAGTGTGTGTGAGAGAGTGTGAGAGAGTGTGAGAGAGTGAGAGAGAGAGAGAGAGAGAGAGAGAGAGAGAGAGAGAGAGAGAGAGAGAGAGAGAGAGAGAGAGAGAGAGAGAGAGAGAGAGATGGAAAGAAAGAGAGAGTGTGTGTGAGAGAGAAAGAGAGAGAGAGAGAGATGGAAAGAGAGAGAGAGAGAGAGAGAGAGAGAGAGAGAGAGAGAGTGTGTGAGAGAGAGAGAAAGAGAGCGAGAGAGAGAGAGAGAGAGAGAGAGAGAGAGAGAGAGAGAGAGAGAGAGAGAGAGAGAGAGAGAGAATCACAGCAGCAAGATTTGTGACCTGTTCCCACAAGAAAATATAACCCATATTTGTGTTTATTTATTTTCCCTTTTGATCTTTAACTATTTGCACATCGATACAACACTGTATATAGCCATAATATGACATTTGAAATGTTTTCCTTTTATTGTTTTTTGTTTATCATCTATTTCACTTGCATTGGCAATGTAAACATATGTTTCCCATGCCAATAAAGCCCTTTAAAACTCTTAAGGATTGTGCCCTTTTTTACATTTTCACCTAAACTGACATACCCAAATCTAACTGCCTGTCGCTCAGGACCTGAAGCAAAAGTATGGACCTGAAGCAAGGGTAATTATTGATACCATTTGAAATTAAACTATTTGTGGAAATGTGAAATTAATGTAGGAGAATATAACACATTAGATCTGGTAAAAGATAAAACCTACAAAAAAACATGCGTTTTCTTCTCTCTTTTTCCCGACATCTTTGAAATGCAAGAGAAGGCCATACGTCCACCATATTGCAGCAGTGTGTGTGCCAAGTTTCAGACTGATCCAGTGAAGAATTACATTACTGCACAATATTTTGTATCAAGTCTGCCAGGAGTTTGCCCAAATGTGCCGAATTGGTCAATTGATACATTTTCAAGTACATAACTATAGAGAACATACAAAAATGCTATGGTAACAAAACATTTAAGTTTACACACCCCCAGGAATGTCATACACGAGGGATCATTAGCTGATACACTAACGTTCATACATCGAGATGGCCGGGCGGGGTGGGTGTGGAGCCAGAGACAACAGTGGGGTCAAACTGTAGAACCCAGTTCCTACATTTGAACATAAAAATGTATTTTATCAAACAAAACTATGCTACCTTTTATCTCTGGGACCCTCAGGATGACAAATCAGAGCAAGTTTACTGAATGTAAGTACATTATTTACCTTCAGAGATGAATGTATCAAACCAGTTTCTATGATAAAAGTGTTTTGTTGTTGTGCACTCTCCTCAAACGATAGCATGGTATTTTTTCACTGTAATAATTACTGTTAATTACACAATGCAGTTAGATTAACACAAATTTAAGCTCTCTGCACATATAAGACATGTCCATGTCCCGGAAAGTTGGCTGTTGTCTACAATGTCATTCTAGTCACATTAGCAACAACCGTCCCGGTTTAGGGACACCGATCCCGCAGAGCTTAAATTGAAATTGAGAGAGAGAAAGAGTACACACAAGTGCAACCCCCTAATCACCCTACCACTATCCTCATCCTCCTCCAACCCCTCAGTTGGTCATGAACATGACATGGCGCGCTCCACACACCCCTGCCACCTGCCTGTGGAATGTTCCGTCTGTGCAGCTGGGTTTCAGCCCTGGCCCAGGTTGGCAGTTCTGCACTCTAATTGATTGGTTCTGACCCTGGGGTGGGGGCTGAGGGCTCATTAGCCCTAAGCTGCAGTGGCCTGTGACCAGCAAGACTGAGTGGTGAGGGGTGGTGAGGAGGGGGAGGAGGTCAGGGGGAGGGAGGGAGGCAGGGAGGTCATGGGGAGGGAGGGAGGGCGAGGAGGGGAAGAGAGCTGAGGGTCATAACCAGGCTGTGAGACAGAGTTAGGAGTGGCAGGAAGGGAGGGAGGGAGGGAGGGAGGGAGGGAGGAGGGAGGGAGGGAGGGAGGGAGGGAGGGAGGGAGGGAGGGAGGGAGGGAGGAGGGAGGGAGGGAGGGAGGGAGGGAGGGAGGGAGGGAGGGAGGGATGGCCGGGGTGGCTGGGGTCTTTGACCATTTTTAGGGCCTTCCTCTGACTCCGCCCGGTGTAGAGGTCCTGGATGGCAGGCAGCTTTGCCCCAGTGATGTACTGGGCCGTACACACTATCCTCTGAAGTGCCTTGCGGTCGGAGGCCGAGCAATTGCCGTACCAGGCAGTGATGCAACCGGTCAGGATGCTCTCAATGTTATATCATTGAGGTGAAAGAAAAATAAAACAGTATTTTGTTATGTAAGATTTAACATTGGCATTGCTATTTAAGATGTGCTTTGGTTTGTTGACTGGCTGTGGCAGTTTGTTACTCCAAATATGGTTTTATGTCCGGTGGGCAACAGTGGGTCTTTAACCCACATTCTAAACCACCCAAAATGGGTGGGTGCAGTTGGTGACACCACCACATCAACACCCGGACCACAAATCTTCATAGCAACCACAAATCACCATGGCGACAACAGCCTGCGGAGAACAGCCTGTGGACAACAGCCTGCGTCTCTGTGCAACATCTGTGCAACAATGTGTGTGCAGGGCACCAACACTCCTCCCAGCCAACCCAGAGCTATGGAACCAATTAGGACCAGTGCCATTGTATCATTTTCCACTTCAGAGTAGAAACATTTAATTGTGATGGCCCTCATTTATGACTTCATACAACTCAATGAGAATTTGTTCCAGAAATCAGTGCCACATGCCTTATCAGTAAAAGCCCTGTGGAGAACTGAACAGAGAGAACGGTTTTATATGACCTTGTTATTGAGGTTAGTGAGTTAGTGAGTCACACAAATATCCTCTTTTAAGATAATAAGATGAATCTGTTAATTTTAATGATGCCAGTGTGTATTTGATATGTGTGCGTGTGTGTGTACGCGTGTGTGTGTGTGTGTGTGCGCGTGTGTGTGTGTGTGTGCGCGTGTGTGTGTGTGTGTGTGTGTGTGTGTGTGTGTGTGTGTGTGTGTGTGTGTGTGTGTGTGTGTGTGTGTGTGTGTGTGTGTGTGTGTGTGTGTGTGTGTGTGTGTGTGTGTGTGTGTGTGTGTGAGAGAGCCAAACTCAGATGCTGGTCCAGCAGTCAGAGGGAAAGGAGAGGAAATGTCATTCTTATTGGGGATGCTCTGCTCTCCTCTGCTCAGCAGCTCTAGAGGTTCTTATTCCAATCACACACGCATGTGTGCACATACACACACACACATTCTTGTACAGCTAACCTTGTAACAGTTCAGTCCCATTCAAAATTCTATTTTCTCTAACCCCTATTCCTAACCCGTACTCTTACCCTAATACTAACCTTAACCCGAAAACCTAAACCTAATCCTAGCTCCTTAACCTAACACTAAAACTAACCCTAGCTCCTAACCCTAACCCTCAACGTAATTCTAACCCTAACACTAAATCCCCTAGAAATAGCATTTGACCTTGTGGGGACCTACAAAATGTCCCCAGTTGGTCAAATGTTTGTTTGTTTACACACACGGACCCCGCAAACGGAGGGAACCAAGGAACCAAATAACGCCTTCTCTTCCCACCAGGAAATAATGGTTGTGTTATGTTCTAGAGCTGGTCTGCCCCTGGTGATGAGTCCTGTTTCCTGGACACAACGCTACTCTACTCTGTGACTATCACTTTACTTCCTGCTTAAATGAGCTTGCTTGGCTTAATGGGCCAATAGATTAGTCATAAAATGGCAAATCCCGCCCAACTGGCATTCCAGGCAGATTATTGTAAGATTTGAAACCGTATTTGAACCCAGTTCTGCTCTGTCTGTGAACAAGCTCCACAGAGCTGGGCGTGGACCCCTCACCTTTACTCTGCCATTAAATAAGTGACACAACCTAAGAAAAAAGTCCTGCGATTAACTGATAAGTGTTGATTTGAATTTAAGGCAGACAAGCAACGTTTAATCTTAATACGTTTCTGTTTATGCATGATTTTTTTCTCTCTGTTCTTTTTAACTTGGCTGGATGTTAAGCTTAGACTGTTAACCTCTATGTTTAGGAAAATTTGGAGTCTAAGGGCATTTTGTGAAAGCTGTGTAGTAACCAATTACAGTGCATTCAGAAAGTATTCACACCCCTTGACCTTTTCCACATTTTGTTATGTTATAGCCTTATTTTATAATATATTACATCGTTTTTTCCCTTCAACCTCATGGCTTGGTTTTAGCTCTGATATGCACTGTCAACTGTGGGACCTGATATATACAGGTGTGTGCCTTTCCAAATCATGTTCAATCAATTGAATTTACCACAGGTGGACTCCAATCAAGTTGTAGAAACATCTCAAGGATGATCAATGGAAACAGGATGCACCTGAACTCAATTTCGGGTCTCATAGCAAAGGGTCTGAATACTTTAAATGTGGTATTTCAAATTCTAAAAACCTGTTTTTGCTTTGTCATTATGGGTTATTGTGTGTAGATTTATTAAGAAAAACATGTATTTAATCAATTTTGGAATAAGGCTGTAATGTAAAAAATTGTGGAAAAGGTCAAGGGGTCTGAATACTTTCCCGAATGCACTGTATGTAAGTAAATATGATTGCTGGCTAACTTGTGGTGTGTGGACTCAGTTACAGCACGGTGGTACTACAGGGTTCTGTACTGTGGCATGCGGACTCAGTTACAGCACGGTGGTACTACAGGGTTCTGTACTGTGGCGTGCGGACTCAGTTACAGCACGGTACAGGGTTCTGTACTGTGGCGTGTTTACAGCACGGTGGTATACAGGGTTCTGTACTGTGGCGTGTGGACAGTTACAGCAAACAGGGTTCTGTACTGTGGCGTGTTACAGCACGGTGGTACTTTGTGGCGTGTGGACAGTTGTGGTACTACAGGGTTCTGTACTGTGGCGTGTGGACAGTTACAGCACGGTGGTACTACAGGGTTCTGTACTGTGGCGTGTGGACAGTTACAGCACGGTGGTACTACAGGGTTCTGTACTGTGGCGTGTGGACAGTTACAGCACGGTGGTACTACAGGGTTCTGTACTGTGGCGTGTGGACAGTTACAGCACGGTGGTACTACAGGGTTCTGTACTGTGGCGTGCGGACTCAGTTACAGCACGGTGGTACTACAGGGTTCTGTACTGTGGCGTGCGGACTCAGTTACAGCACGGTGGTACTACAGGGTTCTGTACTGTGGCGTGCGGACTCAGTTACAGCACGGTGGTACTACAGGGTTCTGTACTGTGGCGTGTGGACAGTTACAGCACTGTACTGTGGCGTGCGGACTCAGTTACAGCACGGTGGTACTACAGGGTTCTGTACTGTGGCGTGCGGACTCAGTTACAGCACGGTGGTACTACCGGGTTATGTACTGTGGCGTGTGGACAGTTACAGCACGGTGGTACTACAGGGTTCTGTACTGTGGCGTGTGGACAGTTACAGCACGGTGGTACTACAGGGTTCTGTACTGTGGTGTGTGGACAGTTACAGCACGGTGGTACTACAGGTTTCTGTGCTGTGGCATGTGGACATTTACAGCACGGTGGTACTACAGGGTTCTTGAGACACTCACTCTCTCTCTCCTGGTTTGGGTTAACTTGGCCCGCCTGTGTCATATTAGGCCTGGATGTCAATAACCAAGGCCTGTTTTGAAAACACTCTCAAAGGGCCCGCGTGGAGACAAAGATGTAACGGGAAGAAAAAACACAAGTTATTATGACTTTGGTCTCTTAGCCCAGGCCAGTGTGTGTGTGTGTGTGTGTGTGTGTGTGTGTGTGTGTGTGTGTGTGTGTGTGTGTGTGTGTGTGTGTGTGTGTGTGTGTGTGTGTGTGTGTGTGTGTGTGTGTGTGTGTGTGTGTGTGTGTGTGTGTGTGTGTGTGTGAGAGAGAGCGTTCATGTGCGGCCCCCATGTGTCTTGTTTACCCCTGAACACACTCTAAAAGTTGTATCTGCCACGGACACATGGGAACAGAGAGAGAAGGATGGGAGGTGATGAGGAGAGAGAGAGGGAGGAAGTGAGGGAGATGAGGGGAAGAGGGGAGAAGACAAAGCTCTAAAATACATAGCTCTAAATCAATTGTTACAGTACACTGACATCTGCTTTTAATAACCACAAACACACAAGAAAAAACCAGTGGAGGTGGGTCGGGCAGGGTGAGAGGGGAGGAGAGAAGGAGGTCCACTCTCTCTCTTTCTCCACTATTGTTTTCCTTTGTTGTTGTTGTTGCATCATATTTCTGAGCATGAAAGACATTAGAGCATGCTCAGGCTTTGCGTTGGCTCTGGCAGTGTTTGACAAACTGGAAAATCTTTGGCTAGGGATCATGTCAACACGGGGCTGCAGAACATGTACAATGGTTCTTTCTTTAATGGTTTTGAGTTTATGCCATCACCGTTTGTGGTAGATGGTGGCAGATTGTGATCAATTGCATCACTCTTTCATTGCATTTTCATAAATTAATGGAGGTGTGAATGTTTCAGTCCGAGAGTCTCTCTTCTCGAGCATTAGAGTCCTACATTAGGTGGAGGTGGTCCTGGAGTTAAGAGAACTTGGGTAAATACAATGGTGCAATTACACAACATGTGGACTGATGATTTTCAAAAAATCAGTGGGCTTTTGGTTCCTCTCCCTCTAAAAACAGAAATAAATCATTCTAAATAACAAACTGTCTTTATGTACCACAGTGTTAGAGAGTGACAGACCCTCTATATAAAGTGAGTTTCTGAAACACAGAGTACTTCTTTGCTGATGTGAAGAAGAAACTGAATGAAAGAGAGTCCAGCAAGGATTTGTCAGCATAAAGCTGAGTGACTTACTCATTTGTGGCTTTGGATTTAAAAAATAAGTACCAACATTCTTTCTGATATTCTTTAATAAAGAAATGTTTTGACCAAGTTAATCAGCTCATGTTGTGTGTGATGTTGTGGTTACAATGAAGAATGTAAACAAAATAAATCAAATAAATCCTATTCATAATGAATAATCAGACGAGTTACAAGATTGTCATTTTTCCTTTTTTTGTAAGATTTGATTTTATATTTTTAGACAATACGAAACATACACATACAAACGACAACTACATCACACCTGCCCAAACCCACCTACTCACACCTCCATCTCCAGCGCCTGCATCACATGGCCTCAAACGGCACCATTTTGTTTCTCTCCGTCGCCCCCAAACGCACTTTCAACATTTGAGTAATAAAACATTTAAAGGCTGACATTGGTTGATTTTAATACTTCTGACAGACAACTTTCTAACTCCATCAATACATTTTGGACTTCATAACATTCCCTGAATGCATGGATTATTATAACCTAATGAAAAATGTACCTGGTAATCTAATTTAATTTACTGCAGGCCTAAGACCTATGAGTTTAACCTTCTGAATAAATTATTATATTGAAGATAGACTGAAACATTCACACCTCCATTAATTTACAAAAGGATAGTCTAATAGCTCGGCTAGGTTTGAATAATCCCCCAAATTGTGCCACAGTTTAGACGACCGATAGAGTCAAGTTCAATCAGAGTTGAGTCCTTTTGTAAAGTGTAGCCTAATGGACAAAAAAACGCAAACTTCCAATGTACTCGATGCTTAAGTCCTCTAAAGGTTTACAGTTCTAACTCCAAACTTCATGCAACCTCAAAAGGTTGGATAAAGCATATACTGTACAGTATTTGTTAATCAACATCTTTTTGCTTTTGTTAATAAAATAATTATAAAAAAAGACTCTTTCATAATGCAATTGTTTATTTCAACTACTGCACATCTCAGCTCCATTTTAGTTGCACTTCTCCCCAGCTCCACGACCACGAGTAAAACCTTGCTGAGATGATCAATGTATTTGTTGTATTCTTTGTATCGTCAGTTTCGCCAAAATGTCTTGATGGCCTTCACCGGTTCCTCTTTTCTTGTAGGCTTGGCAGAGTTACGGATGAATGATTTCAGTTGATGCCAAACAAGTTAAATCGGGATTAAAATAAAGAGACCTACATGTAGACATACTGTAGGCCTACAGTAGACGCGGTGAGTCGTACTAGTGTTGAGTAATGTGTTGTAGGTCTACTTACACTCAGGGTGGTACCATTCTGCTCATCTGATGAAGATGCACATGGATCATATTCAAACTTTGAACACTGAGATCGAGTCATTGAAGGCAAACCAGCAGAAAGAGAAACATTCTCTGAGGGCAGAGAAACGGGCGACAGCTGATGCATTGGTCCAGAGCCAGGCGGCATTGGTGGAGATGGAGTCACAATCCATGCCAGGCAAACCTGTGAGCTCTGGAACTACACCTCCGTCAGGCTGAGCCAACAAACATGGCGGGTTCGTCAGGTCATAAATTCACATTGACATTTCTATTCCTCTTCTGACAACAGAACTTGACGAACTGCTCACCAGGTACAGCAAGGACCGTCCTGACCGTTATGCTGCTCTGCTATTCCAAGGATGTGTAACCGAAGAGAGATACCATGAGTGGACACAGAATACCAACTGGGATGGATCCCAAGACAAATGTGGCTTTCCAGTGAACCTCTGAGTGTTCATCATCATGTCTCAGATGTTTCTGTCCATGAATGATGCAACCCGAATAAGCATTAAAGACAGAGTTAATGAGTACTTGAAGTCACCGTGGAATTAGGCACTTTACTACGTTAACTACGTCAGCTACAGTAAACATCTCATTGTCCTGTTGGTTTTTGTCAGACTGGACAGTAGCCGAATAAACATATACAGTGGGGCAAAAAAGTATTTAGTCAGTCACCAATTGTGCAAGTTCTCCCACTTAAAAAGATGAGAGAGGCCTGTAATTTTCATCATAGGTACACTTCAACTATGACAAACAAAATAAGAAAAAATATATAAAAAATCACATTGTAGGATTTTTAATTTATTTATTTGCAAATTATGGTGGAAATTATTTTGCTCTTCAATCACAGTCACTTAGTAGCCTACAGTAGGTCACTGGCCATGTTTTTCTAAAGGAAACACTGAGGCCAACATAAGCTACTGTAAAATGCACTTTCATTTTTCTTGGAAAATAAATAATAAATAATATTAATCACATTTTGCGACTTCTCTATTGGTTCCATTGCAACAGGAGAGCTCCATCAACCATAGATTAAGTATTTGAGTGTCTAAGGCACTGCATCTCAGTGCAAGAGGTGTCACTACAGTCCCTGGTTCGAATCCAGGCTGTATCACATCCAGCCGTGATTGGGAGTTGCATAGGGCGGCGCACAATTGGCCCAGCGTCATCCGGGGTTTGGCCGGGATAGGTCATCATTGCAAATAAGAATTTGTTCTTAACTGACGTGCCTTGTTAAATAAAGGTTAAATAAATAAATAAAATGAAATATTTCAAATAGTATTTGAACCCAGGTCTAAGGTCGAGATGTATGCAGCTGAACTGCCTGGCACTACAGGGTTAAAAAACAGACAGGCCCAACCCCCGATCCACTTCCACACACAAAGCCTGGGAAGTCGGTGTGGCATTGTTAGTGTGAAGGGATGTTGGATAGGCACCTAACATATGTGTGACGTAACACGTAATTATGCGTCAATAGTCTCTGGTTTTTTTGTACATTTAACACTTATCAAAGTGTGTTAAGTGCATATGTTTGTGAAAATCCATTGTGCAAATCCTTTGTATGGTGTCATACTATTTGTTTGACTAAGAAAGACATTGTGTTTATTCCATGCTCATGTTGAGACCTCCATACGTAGTCAGTCACTGAGGAGGGAATCACAAAATCTGCACCAAACAACATTTTAAAACCTGCTAAAGATTCACTAACCCACGACAAGAACTCTCCTTCTAACAAAACATCTGCAAACAGAACTCTTAACTCTAACTCTCTCTCTACCTCCCTCTCTCCGCTCTCTCTCGCTTTTCTCTCAATTCAATTCAATTCAAAGGGCTTTTGAAATAGATAATAAACAAAAAGGAAATAAACAATAAAAACAGTACACTCACAAAAGTAATTTTAAAAAAATTAAAATATTTCAAATGTCATATTATATATATATATATATATACAGTGTTGCAATGATGTGCAACGACCCACACTGTGGGTATTTGCACAAACTCCCAATAGATATGGGAGTTTATCAAAATTTGATTTACTTTCTAATTCTCTGTGGGTCTGTAATCTGAGAGAAATATGTGTCTCTAATATGGTCATATATTTGGCTGGAGGTTAGGAAGTGCAGCTCAGTTTCCATCTAATTTTGTGGGCAGTGTGCACATAGCCTGTCTTCTCTTGAGAGCCAGGTCTGCCTACAGCGGCCTTTCTCAATAGCAAGGCTATGCTCACTGAGTCTGTACATAGTCAAAGCTTTCCTTTAGTTTGGGTCAGTCACAGTGGTCAAGTATTCTGCCACTGTGTAATCTCTGTTCAGGGACAAATAGCATTCTAGTTTGCTCTGTTTTTTTGTTAATTCTTTCCAATGTGTCAAGTAATTATCTTTTTGTTTTCTCATGATTTGGTTGGGTCTAGTTGTGTTGCTGTCCTGGGGCTCTGTAGGGTCTGTTTGTGTTTGTGAACAGAGCCCCAGGACCAGCTTGCTTAGGGGACTCTTCTCCAGGTTCATCTCTCTGTAGGTGATGGCTTTGTTATGGAAGGTTTGGGAATCGCTTCTTTTTAGGTGGTTGAAGAATTTAACGTCTCTTTTCTGGATTTTGATCATTAGCGGGTATTGGCCTAATTCTGCTCTGCATGCATTATTTGGTGTTTTACATTGTACACAGTGGGTATTTTTGCTGAATTTTGCATGCAGAGTCTCAATTTGGTGTTTGTCCCATTTTGTGAATTCTTGGTTGGTGAGCGGACCCCAGACCTCACATCCATAAAGGACAATGGGTTCTATAACTGATTTAGACAGATCCTAATTTGTATGTCAAATTTCATGTTCCTTTTGATGGCATAGAAGGCCCGTCTCTCAGATCGTTCACAGCTTTGTGGAAGTTACCTGTGGTGCTGATGTTTAGGCCGAGGTCTGTATAGTTTTTTGTGTGCTCTAAGGCAGCGTTTCTGAAAGTATGGGTTGCAACCCACTGGGTTGCGACCTAAATGTACAATTATTTCATTAATTACTGGAATTGATTTGGCCAAGTGAAACTGTGCTCTGGTTCAGTGCTCTCTATGCTTATCAGCAGTCTCTGCTCAGTTAGGGCAGCCCAAGTGAAAGGTAGAGGAAGATGGCCATGTGCTTAGCTGTTTACCAGATATTTTTTCTGCAGTTTTCTTGAACATCACTCCACGACCCACACGCTGCAGTGCTGTCGTTCAAGTCACTGACTTGTTATGGAGCGGCAGGGTAGCCTATAGGTTAGAGAGTTGGACTAGTAACCGAAAGGTTGCAAGTTCATATCCCCGAGCTGACAAGGTACAAATCTGTCGTTCTGCCCCTGAACAGGCAGTTAACCCACTGTTCCTAGGCCATCATTGAAAATAAGAATTTGTTCTTAACTGACTTGTCTAGTTAAATAAAGGTAAAATAAAAATGTTATTTTTTAAATCCCACTCGCCATCACTCACCACTGTCAGGAAATGGACTCATGCCACCCACAAGTTCTGACTGAGCTCAAACGTCATGAAACGCAAATACAGTGATTACTTTTTGTCTCTTTCATACAAACTTTGGGAAATAACGAGGAGCTCCCACAATGTGTTTTGTGTGGGGAAGTGCTTAGTAATGAGTCTCTCAAAACGAACAAATTCATAAAATGACACATCCTGACCCAACATCCAGGCACAACATGACGGTAAACCCAGGAAGTTCTTTCAGAACAGGGCTGAATGCTTCAGGAAACAGTGCTTCGAAAGTGGAAGAGTAAGTCAACTAGCAAGGCATTGTTGTCATTTTATAACAGGTGATGATAAACAGAAATAAGAGAGTACTAACTCTCATAGTAGTAGATGTGAGTTTCTCTTTCAAACAATCCCCTGGCCTTGCAACGTTACACAGTTAACAGCTAACGTTAGCCAAAGCTAACTAGCTACTGATAGTGCAACCCTAAGAAACAGTACAGATGTAGATGAAAATGACCAGGCCTACTGTACATTTTACTGTAGAAATTATTGTTGAAAACAAGTCTAGGTTGGAACTGTTGTAAGTAATACTTTTTTATTCTGAACTGGAATAAACTGATTGAAGCAAGATGCCTTGAGACAAACACTCACATAGTTCTGGGTTGTTCATCTGCAGCAGGAAGCGGTCTCCTGCCAGACTGAGAAAGCAGTAGATGTTCTGGTCCAGTTAGGCACCAATTACAGAAACAGTGTCAATGCTGAGCATGACCTCAGTGCTGTACTGTCACAAACTGATTCCAGAATAGACATGCTTGTTGAAAACTTCAACCAGCCACACACCTCTCATTAGGACTGTGTGTGTTTTCTGGTCTACATCTGTGTGATGTGATCAATCAGTTTATTCCAGTTCAGAATAACACATATATATTACAACAACAACAGTTCCAACCTAGACTTTCTATCAACAATAATTTATACAGTAGGATGTACAGTAGGATGTACAGTAGGATGTACAGTAGGATGTACAGTGAGATGTACAGTAGGATGTACAGTGAGATGTACAGTAGGACGTACAGTGAGATGTACAGTAGTATGTACAGTGAGATGTACAGTAGGATGTACAGTAGTATGTACAGTGTGATGTACAGTAAGATGTACAGTAGCATGTACAGTAGGATTTACAGTGAGATATACAGTAGGATGTACAACAGGATGTACAGTAGGATGTACAGTAAGATGTACAGTAGGAAGTACAGTAAGATGTACAGTAGGATGTACAGCGAGATGTACAGTAGGATGTACAGTAAGATGTACAGTGAGATGTACAGTGACATGTACAGTGAGATGTACAGTAGGATGTACAGTGATATGTACAGTGAGATGTACATCCTACTGCACAGTAAGATGTAAAGTAGGAATACAGTAGGATGTACAGTAAGATGTACAGTAGGATGTACAGTGAGATGTAAAGAAGGATGTACAGTGTGATGTACAGTGTGATGTACAGTAAGATGTACAGTGAGATGTACAGTAAGATGTACAGCGAGGTGTACAGTACAATGTACAGTGAGATGTACAGTAGGATGTACAGTGAGATGTAAAGTAGGATGTACAGTGTGATGTACATTGTGATGTACAGTAAGATGTACAGTGAGATGTACAGTAGGATGTACAGTAGGATAAACAGTGAGATGTACAGTAGGATGTACAGTAGGATGTACAGTGTGATGTACAGTAAGATGTACAGTAAGATGTACAGTACGATGTACAGTGAGATGTACAGTACGATGTACAGTGAGATGTACAGTAGGATGTACAGTACGATGTACAGTGAGATGTACAGTAGGATGTAGTGAGATGTACAGTAGGATGTACAGTAGGATGTACAGTGAGATGTACAGTGAGATGTACAGTGAGATGTACAGTAGGATGTAGTGAGATGTACAGTAGGATGTACAGTGTGATGTACAGTAGGATGTACAGTGAGATGTACAGTAGGATGTACAGTGAAATGTACAGTAGGATTTACAGTGAGATGTACAGTAGGATGTACAGTAGGATGTACAGTGAGGTGTACAGTAGGAAGTACAGTAGGCCAGATCATTTTTTATTTGTACTGTTACTTAGGGTTGCACGATCAAAAGGCCTGTGTATGTGTGTGTGTGTGTGTGTGTGTGTGTGTGTGTGTGTGTGTGTGTGTGTGTGTGTGTGTGTGTGTGTGTGTGTGTGTGTGTGCGTGTGTGTGTGCGTGTGTGTGTGTTCTGTTATACATCTGTTATACATCTGTGAATGAAATTATTTATTGTATTTTGACAGCAACAGTTCCAACATAGAAAGGTATTTAAGAGTGTTTTTAATAGGGAAAAATAAGCATGAAAATATATTTATGGGCATTCCATTGTTATTTGTTTTTGTCTATATTGCATTTTTTGGGGCATAAGGGCAATGAAATGTACCGATATTTACGTATAGTTGCATATTTTCATAACCTTGGGACCCAGGAAAACACAGAATTTCTCATTTGGGTCCCAGGATTAAAAAGTTTAAGAACCATTGCTCTAAGGTAACGATGTCTAGATGGAATTTGTATTTGTGGTCCTGACAACTGGACCTTTTCAGGAACACCATTATTTTTGTTTTACTGAGATTTACTGTCAGGGCCCAGGTCTGGCAGAATCTGTGCAGAATATCTAGGTGCTGCTGTAGGCTCTCCTTGGTTGGGGACAGAAGCACCAGATCATCATCAGTAGACATTTAACTTTAGACTGGGTGCTGCAGACTGTTCTCTCGCTCTCTCTCTCTCTCAATTCAATTCAGTAAACTTTATTGACATGGAAATTTAAATTACTTACATTGTAAAAGTTTACATTTAACAAAAAATGGAGGGACCAACAGCAATAAGGCATGATAATAGTAGTTGTAGTGGAAAGGGGAATAATAGTAGGCCTGTCTCTACATGACTGAGAAGCAACATTGCATGGTATGAAAGACAAAACAAAACTAAATGCACTTTTCACTGGCTGTCCCTCAGGTTGTGGAAGGAGGACACATATTTGGCTTCCAAAACTGCACATTTTATACTGAATCTCTCTCTCTCTCGCTCTTCTCTATCTTCTCTCTCTCTCTTCTCACTCTCTCTTCTCTATCTTCTCTCTCTTCTTTCTCTCTTCTCTCTCTCCTCTCTCTCTACTCTTCTCTCCCTCTTCTCTCTCAACCTCCAAAACACACTTGAGGGTCTCTTAGCCTTTTTGTTCCCAGTGCTAACATTTTAAAAGGGAACCACAAAGCCAGCCTGGGGGTTGCTTCATGTCTGTTATCATCCTGTAGCCTGAAAAGACCTCTGTCTGAAAGGAGGAGAAAAGACTGCAGCCCTCTAGATCTACTCTTGGCTTCAGAGCTGTTTTCCTGAAAAGATGAATAAATGGGCCAGTAAAAAAAAGCTAGCATGACGTTAATGAGCTAGCGACAGCTTAGCTTATGGAAATCCTTCCTCAAACAACCTGGCCGTGGCGCACAGACCGAATGTTCAGGGTATAATCACTGTCTTTATTTCCCGACTAGTAAAAGTTCTATGGCTTTTGGGTGGTGGGAGGAGTTAAAGGCCAATAGACAAGTGTTCTAGTCAGAGATGGAGACTCCATCTGTGGTTCTAGGTAGAACAGAGGGTTCCGGACGCAAGTCTATACCATGTAGACGAACACACCCCTGTGTCTCTCCCAGTAACATACCATATCCATCAAAGTGAGGGTGTGTGACGTGGCCAGACCCCGCTGTAAGCCTTCAGTGGTAGATAATGAAAAACATGGGCTTCCTCGCTGAGGCTACACAGTAATGCTAATGCTAGCCACAAGATTACCACAGGTTAGATTACAGAGCTATAATGCTAGCAGCAGTCTTATTAGCTAACCATTAATGACATAAATCACCCCAGTCATTACCAAAAGTTCATACAACGCAAATTTTAGTGGCTAGAGTCCCAACGGTTCTCTTAGAGAACATACTACTCACACA
The DNA here is from genome assembly GCF_021184085.1 of Oncorhynchus gorbuscha. NCBI lineage: Eukaryota > Metazoa > Chordata > Actinopteri > Salmoniformes > Salmonidae > Oncorhynchus > Oncorhynchus gorbuscha. Next base: position 15,149,565 of record NC_060187.1, on the reverse strand, counting down.
CACATGCACGCACGCACGCACACACACACACGCACACACAGCACACTCCATCTGAAAGTACACTGCAGTTTCCATAATGAGTTTAGGAACGCTGATCAGCTCTCTCTTATTTATGGAACCCACAAATTAATTAAAATAATATTGCTTTCCTTTCATTAAAACAAAGGAGACCTCCTTATACCCAATCACATCTTACCCGGGATGTGGTTGTGCTGCCCCGCAGGATCCGACTGTGTGTGTGTGTGTGTGTGTGTGTGTGTGTGTGTGTGTGTGTGTGTGTGTGTGTGTGTGTGTGTGTGTGTGTGTGTGTGTGTGTGTGTGTGTGTGTGTGTGTGTGTGTGTGTGTGTGTGTGTGTGTGTGTGTGTGTGTGTGTGTGTGTGTTTCTGTGTAGGAGCGGTGTGTTATGTGTGCTGTGATTGGATGATCCAGGTCCAAGCGTTACTCCGGAATTCCAGACCCATATTGATAATGGGACGCAACAAGACCAGAGCAGCGGGACAGGGAGCAGCAGGAAGCAGCACGGGGAACGTTGAGACTGTTATTCCTGGCTAATTAAAACAACACAGGGAGCATTGGGATTGTTATTCCTGGCTGATTAAAACCTCACAATATCAGGGATGCTTCTGTGAGAGAAAAGAAGATAATGAGGGAAAGGAGAGAGAAAGAGGGATGTAGAAAGATGGAGAGAGGGGGAAGATAGAAAGAGGGGAAGATGGAGAGAGGGGAAGTTGGAGAGAGGGAGAAGATGTAGGGAGAGGGGAAGATGGAGAGAGGGGGAGATGGAGAGAGGTGTGGAAGATGGAAAGAGGGAGAAGGTGGAGAAGGAGAAGATGGAGAGAGGGGAAGATGAGAGAGGGAGAGATGGAGAGTGGGAGAAGATGGAGAGAGAGGGAGAAGATGGACAAAGAGGGGGAAGATGGAGGGGGGGGAAGATGGAGATTGAGGGAAAATAAGAAAAATATAGAGCAAGAGGGCAAGGGTAGGGAAAGACATTACAGGACATTACAGGAGAGAGAGAGGGGGAGGGGGAGAGGAGAAGGACAGAAAACATAGAGAGCAGGTATGTAAAGCAGGAAGTTCCTGTAATGACTCTAGTGGGTTTAAGAAGGAGACCAAGGTGCAGCGTGGTAGGTGTTCATGATTTTTAATCAACTGAACACCGCAACAAAATAACAAAGTAGAAGACGAAAGCGAATAGTTCTGTCAGGCAACAAAACAGCTAAACAGAAAAGAACTCCCCATAAAACCCAAACGCTAAAGATGGAGAGAGGGGGAAGATGGAGAGAGAGAGAAGATTGAGAGGGGGAAGATGGAGAGAGGGGGAGGGGTAGAGGAGAATCACAACTTATATATGATCCCCAATCAGAGACAACGATAGACAGCTGCCTCTGATTGGGAACCACACTAGGCAAAAACAACAAAGAAATAGAAAAAATAGATTCTCCCACCCGAGTCACACCCTGACCTAACCAAACATAGAGAATAAATAAGGATCTCTAAGGTCAGGGCGGGACAGCTCCCCTGTTTAAGCATCACTTCAGATACATTGTTGACCTACATTACCTAGCCCTTTACCTAGCCCTTTACCTAGCCCTGCTGCTTATTCCACTGTAAACAGAGCAGGGAAGATGAGGGCTAGAGATAAGTGTCTAACATATCCTATTGTCCTATGTTTTTCAGCAGTAGGGACTGGGAGACTAGTCAGAATCAAGGGAAAGATGAACGGAGCAAAGTACAGGGAGGTCCTTGATGAAAACCTGCTTCAGAGCGCTAAGTAGCTCAGACTGGGGCGAAGGTTCACCTCCCAACAGGACAACGACCTTAAGCACACAGCCAAAATAACGCATGAGTTGCTTCGGGACAAGTCTCCAAACGTCTTTAAGTTCCCCAGCCAGAGCGGGACTTGAACCCGATCAAACATCTCTAGAGAGACCTGAGAATAGCTGTGCAGCAACGCTCCCCATCCAACCTGACAGAGCTTGAATGGGAGAATTGGAGAAACTCCCCAAATACAGGTGTGCCAGGCGTGTAGTGTCATACCCAAGAAGACTCAAGACTGTAATCACTGCCAAAGATGCTTCAACATAGTACTGAGTAAAGGGTCTACTTGTGTAAATACTTACGTTTTTTATTTTTTATAAATTTGCAAACATTTCTAAAAACATGTTTTTGCTTTGTCATTATAAGTAGATTGATGAGGGGAAAAAAACTATTTAACCCATTTTAGAATGAGGCTGTAACGTAACAAAATGTGTAAAAAGTCAAGGGTCTGATTACTTCCAAATGCACTGTACATGACCCCCATCATACATGACCCCTTTCATACATGACCCCTATCATACATGACCCCCATCATACATGACCCCTATCATACATGACCCCTATCATACATGACCCCCATCATACATGACCCCTATCATACATGACCCCTATCATACATGACCCCCATCATACATGACCCCTATCATACATGACCCCTATCATACATGACCCCCATCATACATGACCCCTATCATACATGACCCCTATCATACCCCCATACACCCCATCATACATGACCCCTATCATACATGACCCCTATCATACATGACCCCCATCATACATGACCCCTATCATACATGACCCCTATCATACATGACCCCATCATACATGACCCCCCTATCATACATGACCCCTATCATACATGACCCCCCTTTCATACATGACCCCCATCATACATGACCCCTATCATAAATGACCCCTATCATACATGACCCCCATCATACATAACCCCTATCATACATGATCCCCCATCATACATGACCCCCTTTCATACATGACCCCATCATACATGACCCTTTCATACTTTCATACATGACCCCTATCATACATGACCCATATCATACATTACCCCTATCATACATGACCCCTATCATACATGACCCCATCACACTGTATTCCACATCAAGCCCCTATTGCTGCTCTGTTTGCAGGGAACGGTCTGCTAGCCACTCACGTCATTCATCAAGCTGACTTTTGACACACACACACACACACACACACACACACACACACACACACACACACACACACACACACACACACACACACACACACACACACACACACACACACACACACACACACACACACACACCAGCCTCTGACATGCCCGTCCGTCAGCACACCAAAGGCTCCTTTGTCCCTTCGATAGCCTGTCCCAGCCTCCATGGGAGGGTGTCTACCTAACAAGATGAGCCCATGCCGGGAGCCCTGAGCTGGGGCAGGATGAGAACAATGCCCCCCTCCTGCACCCAGTCGTGGAGGAGGATCATTCACAGGCACCTCTAATGAAATCCATGTCTCCCTCTCAGCACAGGCCTTTCACATCTGACCCCCCAGCACCCCTCCACCTGATATTACATTTCCTCCATCATAATCGTTCATCCTTCAAGGATCTATTTGTTTCCAATCACTGAATCTAAAAGCAGGGAGGAGGACAAAGGACGATTCTCATTTTGTCTATGTCTCTCTCTCTCAATTCAATTTCAATTCAATTCATTATCTCTCTCTCTGTTTCCGTCTCTCTCTCTGTCTGTATGAAACACATACTGGACAAATAACTACCCCCCCCTCTCTCTCTGTCTGTATGAAACACAGACAGGACAAATAACTATCTCTCTCTCTCTCTCTCCCTCTCTCAATTCAATTCATTTCGCTGCATTGGTATGATGTAACAATGTACATATTGCCAAAGCTTATTTTGGATATTTAAAATATAAAAATGAGAATCAAAATTGTCAACGGGACAACAGTAACAACAACAACCAAGTGTCAACATAACCCTACATTCAACAATAACAATAAGCATACAGTAGAGTACATGTGCAGACATTGCCCCTCAACTTATGGCAGGCAGCAATGTAGTGCGCTGCCAACCCACAGCTCTCTGCGTCCTCCCCCAACAGGATGGGTAGCCTACTCTCATCAGAGTGGTCTTTGAAACCTTGAATAAAGGTTTCAAATTTGGGAAAATGACACTCTCTAATATTTTTTACATTTTGTCAGGAAAAGCAGCTCCGTCTCAGGTTCTGCAGTGGTTGCACAGCCTTTCCTCTACAGGGAGTCAGGTTTTCCTGTGTCTACCCCTCTCAATGGCAAGACTGTGCTCACTGAGCCTGTATCTCTCTCTCTCTCTCTCTCTCTCTCTCTCTCTCTCTCTCTCTCTCTCTCTCTCTCTCTCTCTCTCTCTCTCTATCTCTCTCTCTCTCTCTCTCTCTCTCTCTCTCTCTCTCTATCTCTCTCTCTCTCTTTGTGTATGAAACACAGAAAGGACAAATAACTCATCTCTTAATCTTCTTCAAATCCCATTGGAGAGAAAGAACCAGGTTTTGATTCTCCTCCAGCTTTTAACAACAAGCATCCAAAGCAAGCTGTTTACCGAAAAGCACAATGTTTTTGTGAAAGGGGGCTAGAAGAGTGAGGAAGAGGTTATGAAATCCTCTGTTGTTCTACCATTAAGTATGTCCTGACCATAGAGCCCAGAGCAAACAATTGGAGAAATCCTCCTTAACTCAAAACATTTCTCCTCCTCCTCTTCTCCTCCCCCCCCCTCCCCTCCCCTCCTCCTCCAACTCTCCTCCTCACCCACCTCCTCCCCTTCTCCTCCTCTCATCACCTTAAGTAGAGTTCTGACTCCTTCTATTTCTCTCAGAGTTTCTACTTTCCAACATTTAAGTTGAGTATTGAATGTTTCTTTTTACTTATCTCAAACATTTATTAACTCCCTAAGTGAGGTGGGTAAAGCATGTTGTTAATGACGGTTGTCTTTGTGTTTAATGTCTTTGTCAACACGTTAAAGAGGCAGTGGGTATTGTGAGGAATGAGCTTGAGCAGCGCAGGGAGGTGATTTCTGGGGTTAATTACTTCAAGCTTGGGCTATACAGGCCACAGAACTGGGTCCAAATAGTAGTTGTTTTCTTTCAAATATGTTGAGTGTTTCGTTGAGCCTGTCTGGAGTGGCAGATAGTGCAAAACCCACCTATGTGGAACTGTTCCATGGGTTCCAACGCGCCAGGCAAGAGCAATGAAGCCCAGCTCACAGATCTGAGGCATGTTAGAGGAGCTGGCACAGGAAACCCAGGCCTCAGCCTGAATGGTCGGTCCCCCTCTGGAGGTGAAAGTAATGCATATTTGACTCTGATAATGCTTTGAAGTCATGGCTGAAATCAAAGAGTCCACACACACAGAGAGAGACACACCACACACACACACACACACACACACACACACACACACACACACAGAGAGACACACACAGAAACACACACAGACACAGAGGCACACACAAACAACACACACACACACACACACACAGAGGCACACACACACACGCACAGACACACACATACACACAGAGGCAGAGGCAGAGGCACACACACACAGACACACACACATACACACAGAGACACACACACACACACACACACACACACACACACACACACACACACACACACACACACACACACACACACACACACACACACACACACACACACACACACACACACACACACACACACACACACACACACACACAGAGAAACACAGAGACACAGAAACACGCACGCACACACACACATACAGAGGCACACACAAACAAACACACTGAGGCACACACACACACACACACACACAGAGGCACACACACACACGCACAGACACACACATACACACAGAGACACACACACACAGAGGAAAACACTACTGCTCTGTGCATCAGGCCTGTACTTTGTCTAGGGAACAGTAAGCATAGATTAGATAAGTACTACTACTGGGTGACTCCAGGCCAGACCATTAGTGGTTTGAGCTCAGTTCAATAGCTGACTGTAACACGGCAGGGGAGTCATACAAAACACAATCTGTCACAAAATCTCAAACAATTACATGAACTGGACAGAGAGAGATGGATAGATAGGGAGAGAGAGATAGAGAGAGAGATTATAAAATCCATGTACACAAACAAAAAGTGTATGGTTAAAATTGGCAAAAAAACACACATATTTCTTTCCACAGGGCCGTGGGGTGAGACAGGGATGCAGCTTAAGCCCCATCCTCTTCAACATATATATCAACGAATTGGCACGGGAACTAGAAAAGTCTACTGTTTGCTGATGATCTGGTGCTTCTGTCACCAACCAAGGAGGGTCGACAGCAGCACCTAGATATTCTGCACAGGTTCTGCCAGACCTGGGCCCTGACAGTAAATCTCAGTAAAACAAAAATAATGGTGTTCCAAAAAAGGTCCAGTTGTCAGGACCACAAATACAAATTCCATCTAGACACCGTTTCCCTAGAGCACACAAAAAACTATACATACCATGGCTTAAACATCAGCGCCACAGGTAACTTCCACAAAGCTGTGGACAATCTGAGATACAAGGCAAGAAGGGCCTTCTATGCCATCAAAAGGAACATAAAATTTGACATACCAATAAAGATCTGGCTAAAAATACTTGAATCAGTTATAGAACCCATTGCCCTTTATGGTTGTGAGGTCTGGGGTCCGCTCACCAACCAAGAATTCACAAAATGGGACAAACACCAAATTGAGACACCAAATAATGAGCAGAGCAGAATTAGGCCGATACACCGCTAATGATCAAAATCCAGAAAAGAGACGTTACATTCAACCAACCAATTAATAGGAAGTGATTCCCAAACCCTCCATAACAAAGCCATCACCTACAGAGAAGAGTCCCATAAACAAGCTGGTCCTGGGGCTCTGTTCACAAACACAAACAGACTCCGCAGAGCCCCAGGACAGCAACACAATTAGACCCAACCAAATCATGAAAAAAAAAGATAATTAATTAACTAATTGAAAATCATTTACAAAAACTCTGAGCCGTAGACAGACCTGGCTCTCAAGAGAAGACAGGCTATGTGCTCACCGCCCTCAAAATGAGGTGGAAACTGAGCTGCACTTCCTAACCTCCTGTCCAATATATGACCATATTAGAGAGACACATTTAGCTTAGATTACACAGACCCTCAATTAATTAGAAAACAAATAAATAAACTCCCATATCTATTGGGTGAAATACCACAGTGTGCCATCACAGCAGATTTGTGACCTGGTACCACAAGAAAAGGTAACCAGTGAAGAACAGACACCATTGTAAATACAACCCATATTTATGTTTATTTATTTTCCCTTTTGTACTTTAACTATTTGCACCTTTATTCTTGGAACTTTTGAGTGTAGTGTTTACTGTTAATTTGTATTTTTTATTTCACTTTAGTTTATTATCTATTTCACTTGCTTTGGCAATGTTAACATATGTTTCCCATGCCAATTAAGACCTTCTTCATCTCAACCCAAATTCTGTCATGTGTCCTTTCTCCTCTCCACTCTCCCTCTTCCCTCTGTCCTCTCTCATTCCTGTTCTCCCCTCTCCCCTCTCCCTTTTCCCCTCTCTCCTCTTCCCTCTCCACATTCTTCTTCCATTCTTCCCTGTGGGATTAGCCCAGCAGGAAGCCATCATTCCTTTCGCTGCTCCTCTTTGTGTGATATTCTCACTGCTCCCAGCAGCCTATCTGCACCAGTAGCCAGCCTCACAATCAGGTTAAACACTTCGAGAGGGACGCCACGGAGCTGGTGTAACATCCACTAAACTTTCAACCCCCACCTTCAAAGACATGGGGAGACTACAGCACAAGGGGAGACTACAGCACAGAGGGAAACTACAGAACAGGGGGAGACTACAGCACAGAAGGGAGACTACAGCACAGGGGGAGCCTACAGAACAGAGGGAAACTACAGTACAGGGGGAGACTACAGCACAGGGGGAGACTACAGCACAGAAGGGAGACTACAGCACAGAAGGGAGACTACAGCACAGAAGGGAGACTACAGCACAGGGGGAGACTACAGCACAGGGGGAGACTACAGCACAGGGGGAGACTATAGCACAGGGGGAGACTACAGCACAGGGGTAGACTATAGCACAGGGGGAGACTATAGCACAAAGGGGAGACTACAGCACAGGGGGAGACTACATCACAGGGGGTGACTATAGCACAGGGGGAGAAGACAGCACAGGGGGAGAAGACAGCACAGGGGGAGACTACAGCACAGGGGGAGAAGACAGCACAGAAGGGAGACAACAGCACAGAAGGGAGACTACAGCACAAAAGGGAGACTACAGCACAGAAGGGAGACTACAGCACAGCAGGGAGACTACAGCACAGGGGGAGAAGACAGCACAGGGGGAGACTACAGCACAGGGAGACTACAGCACAGAAGGGAGACTACAGCACAGAAGGGAGACTACAGCACAGAAGGGAGACTACAGCACAGAAGGGAGACCACAGCACAGAAGGGAGACTACAGCACAGAAGGGAGACTACAGCACAGGGAGAGACTACAGTACAGGGGGAGACTACAGCACAGGGGAGACTATAGCACAGGGGGGACTATAGCACAAAGGGGTGACTACAGCACAGGGGGAGACTACAGCACAGGGGAGACTACAGCACAGGGGGAGACTACAACACAGGGGAGACTACAGCACAAGGGGAGACTACAGCACAGGGGGAGACTACAGCACAGGGGTAGACTATAGCACAGGGGGAGACTATAGCACAAAGGGGAGACTACAGCACAGGGGGAGACTACATCACAGGGGTGACTACAGCACAGGGGGAGAAGACAGCACAGGGGAGAAGACAGCACAGGGGGAGACTATAGCACAGGGGAGACTACAGCACAAGGGGAGACTACATCACAGGGGGAGACTACAGCACAGAGGGAGACCACAGCACAGGGGGAGACTACAGCACAGGGGGAGACTATAGCACAGGGGGAGACTACAGCATAAGGGGAGACTACAGCACAAAGGGGTGACTACAGCACAGGGGGAGACTACAGCACAAGGGGAGACTATAGCACAGGGGGAGACTATAGCACAAAGGGGAGACTACAGCACAAAGGGGAGACTACATCACAGGGGGAGAAGACAGCACAGGGGGAGAAGACAGCACAGGGGGAGACTACAGCACAGAAGGGAGACTACAGCACAGAAGGGAGACTACACCACAGGGGAGACTACAGCACAGAAGGGAGACTACAGCACAGGGGGAGACTACAGCACAGGGAGAGACTACAGCACAGAAGGGAGACTACAGCACAGAAGGGAGACTACACCACAGGGGGAGTGTCACGCCCTGACTTTAGAGATCCTTTTTATGTCTCTATTTTGGTTTGGTCAGGGCGCGAGTTGGGGTGGGTTTAGAGTGTAGCAGCGGAGTGTAGTAGTAGAGTGTAGCAGCGAAGTGTAGCAGTAGAGTGTAGCAGTAGAGTGTAGCAGTATTGCAAGTGTGCCAGTGTGTATAGAAAGAGAGGTAAAGAGAGAGCGCAAGCTAATTCCAAATGAAAAAGAGCTGCCTAACCAGGAGATCACATGGCTGGTGCAAGGTCACCTGGTGGAGCCAGGCTTCTCAACACAATCTCTAAACACCTAGGGAGAGGTAGTCACTAGCCCCTACAAGTGTGAACAGAATCCTGCTGAGGTAATCAGGGAATATTCAGTAAGCAATACAGTAGTATCGTACTACAATGCCCTAAATCGGCCTCACAATGTAATATTCTTGGTCAGGAAAGCAGGCAGGCGTGGTCTGGTAGGATTTAGTGTGGGAGAACCCAGGGAACCCCATGTAAGAGCTCTCCCAGAGTGGGGTAATATAACCTCAGGACAGATGTCAGGAATGACTTATACACAGATCCAAGCTGAACTGCATGAAAAGCACATGTTCCATCTGGAGAGAGAGAGAGAGAGAGAGGGGGGAGATAGGGAAAGAGAGAGAGAGCGAAAGAGAGTGAGAGAGCAAGAGAGTGAGAGCGAGAGAGAGAGTGAGAGAGAGAGAGAGAGAGAGAGAGAGAGACAAGAGAGAGGAGAGAGCGAGAAGAGAGGAGTGGAAGGAGAGAGAGAGAGAGAGAGGGGACAAAACAAAGGACAGTTCAGTTCGAGAACTGGGAGGACTGTGGAAGGAGGGGGAGATGATGGATAGAAAGCTTCATATCCCAAACAAATGAGTGCAGCACAGTGCCCTTGGAATCTGTCTCTGACACTAATCCCCCCCCACCTGGCCGCACACAGTTATACCTACACAAACACAGTTACACTTACACACACACAGTTATACCTACACAAACACACACACAGTTACACCTACACAAACACAGTTACAGTTACACTTACACACACACAGTTATACCTACACAAACACAGTTACACTTACACACACACAGTTATACCTACACAAACACAGTTACACTTACACACACACAGTTATACCTACACAAACACAGTTACACTTACACTTACACACAGTTATACCTACACAAACACAGTTACACTTACACATACACAGTTATACCTACACAAACACAGTTACACTTACACACACACAGTTATACCTACACAAACACAGTTACACTTACACACACACAGTTATACCTACACAAACACAGTTACACTTACACACACACAGTTATACCTACACAAACACACACAGTTATACCTACACAAACACAGTTACACTTACACACACACAGTTATACCTACACAAACACAGTTACACTTACACACACACAGTTATACCTACACAAACACAGTTACACTTACACACACACAGTTATACCTACACAAACATAGTTACACTTACACACACACAGTTATACCTACACAAACACAGTTACACTTACACACACACAGTTATACCTACACAAACACACACAGTTATACCTACACAAACACAGTTACACTTACACACAAACAGTTATACCTACACAAAGACACACAGTTATACCTACACAAACACAGTTACACTTACACACACACAGTTATACCTACACAAACACACACAGTTATACCTACACAAACACAGTTGCACTTACACACACACAGTTATACCTACACAAACACACACAGTTACACCTACACAAACACAGTTACACTTACACACACACAGTTATACCTACACAAACACAGTTACACTTACACAAACACAGTTACACTTACACACACACAGTTATACCTACACAAACACAGTTACACTTACACACACACAGTTATACCTACACAAACACAGTTACACTTACACACACACAGTTATACCTACACAAACACAGTTATACACACAGTTATACCTACACAAACACAGTTACACTTACACACACACAGTTATACCTACACAAACACACACAGTTACACCTACACAAACACACACACACAGTTACACCTACACAAACACACACACACACAGTTACACCTACACAAACACACACTAATCCCCCCCACCTGGCCGCACACAGTTATACCTACACAAACACAGTTACACTTACACACACACAGTTATACCTACACAAACACACACAGTTACACCTACACAAACAAACACACACACAGTTACACCTACACAAACACACACACAGTTACACCTACACAAACACAGTTACACCTACACAAACACAGTTACACTTACACAAACACACACACAGTTACACCTACACAAACACACACACACAGTTACACCTCACAAACACACACACACAGTTACACCTACACAAACACACACACACACACAGTTACACCTACACAAACAAACACACACACACACACAGTTACACCTACACAAACACACACACAGACAGTTACACCTACACAAACACACACACACAGTTACACCTACACAAACACACACACAGTTATACCTACACAAACACACACACACACAGTTACACCTACACAAACACACAAACACACACACACACACACAGTTACACGTACACAAACACACACACACACACACAGTTACACCTACACAAACACACACACACAGTTACACCTACACAAACACACACACACACACAGCTACACCTACACAAACACACACACACAGTTACACCTACACAAACACACACACACACAGTTACACCTACACAAACACACACACACAGTTACACCTACACAAACACACACACACAGTTACACCTACACAAACACACACACAGTTACACCTACACAAACACACACACACAGTTACACCTACACAAACACACACACACACAGTTACACCTACACAAACACACACACACACACACAGTTACACCTACACAAACACACACACACAGTTACACCTACACAAACACACACACACACACAGTTACACCTACACAAACACACACACACAGTTACACCTACACAAACACACACACACACAGTTACACCTACACAAACACACACACACTGTTACACCTACACAAACACACACACACACAGTTACACCTACACACACACACAGTTACACCTACACAAACACACACACGCAGTTACACCTACACAAACACACACACAGTTACACCTACACAAACACAGTTACACCTACACAAACACACACACACAGTTACACCTACACAAAACACACACACACAGTTACACCTACACAAACACACACACACAGTTACACCTACACAAACACACACACAGTTACACCTACACAAACACACACACACGCAGTTACACCTACACAAACACACACACAGTTATACCTACACAAACACACACACAGTTACACCTACACAAACACACACACACAGTTACACCTACACTAACACAGTTACACCTACACAAATACACACACACAGTTACACCTACACAAACACACACACATACAGTTACACCTACACAAACACACACACACAGTTACACCTACACTAACACAGTTACACCTACACAAACACACACACACAGTTACACCTACACAAACACACACACACAGTTACACCTACACAAACACACACACACACAGTTACACCTACACAAACACACACACATACAGTTACACCTACACAAACACACACATACAGTTACACCTACACAAACACGTAGATGTTCCCAAAAGCAGTTCAGTGTGGTGTTCTCTGCTGACCTTGATGCCTGGTGGAAATCAGTGCTTTATTAGCACATCTGATTCTCCCATGGAGCTTTGCTGCTGCCCTCCCGCTGCTCTATGACCTTAGCGCAGTATGGAACGCCAATAGAAAGGCTGTATCTGTGTGTGTCTGCGTGTGTTGTCCCATGGAGTGTGTGTGTGTGCTGTCTGTGACCTGTGTGTGTATGTGTGCCAATAGTGTGTGTGTGTGTGTGTGTCTGCGTGTGTGTCTGTGTCGGTGTGTGTGTGTGTGTGTGTGCGTACGTCTGTGTGTGTGTGTGTGTGTGTGCGTGTGTGTGTGTGTGTGCTGCGGGAGGTACCTGGTTAATTAGACAGGCGGGACTTACACAGAGAGCAGTGAGCCGAAAGCTCCCTCTGTGCTTTACCCCGCCCTCAACCTCTCAGCCTCGCAGGCTTAGTTTACAGAAGAAGGTCATTTTAATCAGGCGAATGCCAGGCCTCCTAATCTGCAGGTCTTTGCTTGAGCATAAACAGAGGATATCCTTGGGCTCAGAGTGGCTCAGATACCTATAGTCATGGAAAAGTCATTTAGTGAAGCTGACCTCCAGACCAATGTTCTCTCCTATCGCTCTCTCACTCCTGGAGGACTCGTAATCCTGGTTCATATGCTTAATATTATTTCACACCCTACATTGCTGACCTACCGACCCTGGGAGACTATAGGAGTAATCAAACACACACCACCAAACCAATTGGTCTTCCTAGAAGGAAGATATAATCCTGTGGATGCCAGAGTGGAAAAGAGAGCAACAAACATTTCTCAGGAGACTCTGTTTTCTAAGCAGCTGAGAAACGTGTCCGTCTGTCAGAGACTCAGACTAACGGATGAAGGAGCAGACAGATTCAGACCCAACCCAAACACAGGGGGCTTACCCAGACCCCAGACCACAGATCCCAGATCATAGATCCCAGATCCTAGACCCCAGATTCTAGACCCCAGATCCTAGACCCCAGAACCCAGACCTAGGAACCCAGATCCTAGACCACAGATCCTAGATCCCAGATCCCAGATCCAGCATTGCCTGGGAGGGGGAGAGACATAACTCAGTATCTGCTTTGTGTGTGTGTGTGTGTGTGTGTGTGTGTGTGTGTGTGTGTGTGTGTGTGTGTGTGTGTGTGTGTGTGTGTGTGTGTGTGTGTGTGTGTGTGTGTGTGTGTGTGTGTGTGTGTGTGTGTGTGTGTGTGTGTGTGTGTGTGTGTGTGAACTCTGACCCTGGTTAGACTCTCAAGGCTGTTTTTCTAGTCCTGTGTTAACTATCCTCCCAGTGTAGAGCACATACCAGAACCCTGAGTAATGAGGATAACTTGAGCTGGGACGATAAACCCAAAATGATCAATATCCTTATCGTGCTATCAGCCTCAGTCCCAGCCTCAGTCCCAGCCTCAGTCCCAGTCTCCCAGACTCAGTCCCAGTCTCAGTCCCAGCCTCAGTCCCAGACTCAGTCCCAGTCTCAGTCCCAGTCTCAGTCCCAGCCTCAGTCCCAGCCTCAGCCCCAGACTCAGTCCCAGCCTCAGTCCCAGCCTCAGCCCCAGACTCAGCCTCAGTCCCAACCTCAGTCCCAGCCTCAGCCACAGCCTCAGTCCCAGTCTCAGTCCCAGCCTCAGTCCCAGCCTCAGTCCCAGCCTCAGCCCTAGCCCCAGCCTCAGTCCCATCCTCAGTCCCATCCTCAGTCCCAGTCCCAGTCCCAGCCTCAGTCCCAGCCTCAGTCCCAGTCCCAGCTTCAGTCCTAGCCCCAGCCTCAGTCCCAGCCTCAGCCCCAGACTCAGTCCCAGCCTCAGTCCCAGTAACAGTCCCAGCCTCAGTCCCAGCCTCAGTCCCAGCCTCAGTCCCAGCCAGTCCCAGCCTCAGTCCCAGTCCCAGCCTCAGTCCCAGCCCCAGCCTCAGTCCCAGCCTCAGTCCCAGTCCCAGCCTCAGTCCCAGCCTCAGTCCCAGCCTCAGTCCCAGCCTCAGTCCCAGTCCCAGACTCAGTCCAAGTCCCAGCCTCAGTCCCAGCCCCAGTCCCAGCCTCAGTCCCAGCCTCAGTCCCAGTCCCAGCCCAGTCCCAGCCCCAGCCTCAGTCCCAGCCTCAGTCCCAGTCCCAGACTCAGTCCCAGCCTCAGTCCCAGCCTCAGTCCCAGCCTCAGTCCCAGCCCCAGCCTCAGTCCCAGCCTCAGTCCCAGTCCCAGACTCAGTCCCAGTCCCAGCCCCAGCCTCAGTCCCAGCCTCAGTCCCAGTCCCAGCCTCAGTCCCAGTCCCAGTCCCAGCCTCAGTCCCAGCCTCACCAAACCACCTTTTATGGTCTAATTTTTCATGTCAGACTTGACATCTATGGAATATTGGGTAATCAGTAGTGAGGGGGCAAAAATCTATACAGTTACGCTAGCTAGTTGGCTGTACCTTCCTTCATAGCTTGCTCTCCATCTCCACCAAAGTATTGTAATAATATTGTATTGTGTGAGAATCGCAATACATATTGAATTGGAAGTGGTGGTTCTACCTTGTATTGCTTCCTGAGTGAATCCCCCCCTTCAACCCACCCAAAAGCAACTTTCTGCACTAACAATCATTTTTATTCAGACATTTGGAACAACACAAATAAATAATCATAACATATAACAATATATACAAAAATAAGATATGTAAATATCAAAAAGTACTAAAGACAAATAGAAACAAATTGTAGTATATAAATACAAATAGAAAAGAGAATTGAATTATTACACTATTACCCTATTGCTAAAAAAAATTACAAGTAAAACTAAATTACACAAATCCACAAATAGAATAACACACTTACAGTTGAAGTCGTAGGTTTACATACACTTAGGTTGGAGTCATTAAAACTCGTTTTCACTCCACAATTTCTTGTTAACAAACTATAGTTTTGGCAAGTAGGTTAGGACGTCTACTTTGTGCATGACACAAGTCATTTTTCCAACAATTGTTTACAGACAGATTATTTCACTTATAATTCACTGTATCACAATTTCAGTGGGTCAGAAGTTTACATACACTAAGTTGACTGTGCCTTTAAACAGCTTGGAAAATTCCAGAAAATGATGTCAAGGCTTTAGAAGCTTCTGATAGGCTAATAGACATCGTTTGAATCCATTGGAGGTGTACCTGTGGATGTATTTCAAGGCCTACCTTCAAACTCAGTGCCTCTTTGTTTGACATCATGGGAAAATCAAAAGAAATCAGCCAAGACCTCAGAAGAAAAAAAGTTAATCTGGTTCATCCTTGGGAGCAATTTCCAAACGTCTGAAGGTACCATGTTCATCTGTACAAACAATAGTACGCAAGTATAAACACCATGGGACCACGAAGCCATCATACCACTCAGGAAGGAGACATGTTCTGTCTCCTAGAGATTAAGGTACATTGGTGCGAAAAGTGCAAAACAATCCCAGATCAACTGCAAAGGACCTTGTGAAGATGCTGGAGGAAACAGGTACAAAAGTATCTATATCCACAGTAAAACGAGTCCTATATCGACATAACCTGAAAGGCCGCTCAGCAAGGAAGAAGCCACTGCTCCAAAACTGCCATAAAAAAATCCAGACTACGGTTTGCAACTGCACATGGGGACAAAGATCGTACTTTTTGGAGAAATGTCCTCTGGTCTGATGAAATTAAAAATAGAAATGTTTAGCCATAATGACCATCGTTATATTTGGGGGAAAAAGTGGGAGGCTTGCAAGCCGAAGAACACCATCCCAACCGTGAAGCACAGGGGTGGCAGTATTATGTTGTGGGGGTGCTTTGCTTCAGGGGGGACTGGTGCACTTCACAAAATAGATGGCATCATGAGGCAGAAAATTATTTGGATATATTGAAGCAACAATTCAAGACGTCAGTCAGGAAGTTTGGTCGCAAATAGGTCTTCCAAATGGACAATGACCCCGAGCATACTTCCAAAGTTGTGGCAAAATAGCTTAAGGACAACAAAGTCAAGGTATTGGAGTGGCCATCACAAAGCCTTGACCTCAACCCTACAGAAAATATTTAGGCAGAACTGAAAAAGATTGTGCAAGCAAGGAGGCCAACAAAGTTGACTCAGTTACACCAGCTCTGTCATGTGGAATGGGCCAAAATTCACCCAACTTATTGTGGGAAGCTTGTGGAAGGCAACCTGAAACGTTTGACCCAAATTAAACAATTTAAAGGCAATGCACCAAATACTAATTGAGTGTATGTAAACTTCTGACCCACTGGGAATGTGATGAAAGAAATAAAAGCTGAAATAAATCATTCTCTCTACTATTATTCGGACACTTCCCAGGCAGTAGCCTGCCTAGCTCACAAACTAGTATCAGGGCGCCCACTCTGACAAGGTTAATTGACCCACAGTCCCACAAGGTGACATGATATTGACGTGACGTTCAAATTAGCGATAGAAAGGTCACCATTCGGAATAGTTGTATTTTGGTGTCACCCCTGGGCAAGATGCCACCCTGGCAGGCTGCACATGTTACCTACGCCTAAATCCGCCACTGCGTATCGGCACCAAAGTATTGTGATAATATTGTATCGTGAAGACCTTGCAATTCCCTACTAATCAGAGTATAATAATCAGACACACGTCTGGGTTCACAAGATGACTTATGGTTGAACTCTTCTAGTCAATAAGAAAACCTGTATTTTCCTGTAGATACTGTTATCAGGAGTAGTGGGTGTTTCTATTTTAGGTCTGTCTTAATCAGTGGTCGTCTATGC
>NC_060187.1:15091869-15129369 GCF_021184085.1 Oncorhynchus gorbuscha | reverse complement strand
GTGTCTCTAATATGGTCAAACTTTTTTTTCTCATGATTTGGTTGGGTCTAATTGTGTTGCTTTCCTGGGGCTCTGTGGGGTCTGTTTGTGTTTGTGAAGCTTGCTAGGGGACTCTGGGAATCGCTTCCTTTTAGGTGGTTGTAGAATTTACCTCACAACCATAAAGGGCAATGGGTTCTATAACTGATTCAAGTATTTTTAGCCAGATCCTAATTGGTACGTTGAATTTTATGTTCCTTTTGATGGCATAGAATGCCCTTCTTTATCAGGTTTGAAGGTAAGGCCCAGGTGCAGACAGGGTAGAAGTAACAAAAGTTGATTAAATCAAACACGAGCAGACAAAGGTACAGGACGGCAGGCAGGCTCAGGGTCAGGTCAGGCAGAGGTCGGTAATCTAGAGTAGTAGGGCAAAGGTACAGGACGGCAGGCAGGCTCAGGGTCACGTCAGGCAGAGGTCGGTAATCTAGAGTAGTAGGGCAAAGATACAGGACGGCAGGCAGGCTCAGGGTCACGTCAGGCAGAGGTCGGTAATCTAGAGTAGTAGGGCAAAGATACAGGACGGCAGGCAGGCTCAGGGTCACGTCAGGCAGAGGTCGGTAATCTAGAGTAGTAGGGCAAAGATACAGGACGGCAGGCAGGCTCAGGGTCACGTCAGGCAGAGGTCGGTAATCTAGAGTAGTAGGGCAAAGGTACAGGACGGCAGGCAGGCTCAGGGTCACGTCAGGCAGAGGTCGGTAATCTAGAGTAGTGGGGCAAAGGTACAGGACGGCAGGCAGGCTCAGGGTCAGGGCAGGCAGAGGTCGGTAATCCAGAGTAGTGGGGCAAAGGTACAGGACGGCAGGCAGGCTCAGGGTCAGGGCAGGCAGAAAGGTGAAAACCGGGAAAACTAGAAAACAGGAACTATAGACAAGACAGGAGCAAGGGGAAAACCGCTGGAAGGTTTGATGAACAAAGTGAACTGGCACAGACAGACAGAAAGCACAGGTATAAGTACCCAGGGGATAATGGGGAAGATGGGCGACGCCTGGATTGGGGTGGAGACAAGCACAACGACAGGTGAAACAGATCAGGGCGTGACATTCTTGCCTTGTCTCTCAGATCATTTACAGCTTTGCGGAAGTTACCTGTGGCGCTGATATTTAGGCCAAGGTATGTATTGTTTTTTGTGTGCTCTAGGGCAATGGTGTCTAGATGGAATTTGTATTTGTGCTCCTGGCAACTGGACCTTTTTTGGAACACCATTATTTTTGTCTTACTGAGATTTACTGGGCCCAGTTCTGACAGAATCTGTGCAGAAGATCTAGGTGCTGCTGGAGACAGAAGCACCAGATCATCAGCAAACAGTAGACATTTGACTTCAGATTCTAGAACTATAGGATGAGGCCGGTGGCTGCAGACTGTTCTAATGCCCTCGCCAATTAGCTGATATATATGTTGAAGAGGGTGGGGCTTAAGTTGCATCCCTGTCTCACCCCACGGCCCTGTGGAACGAAATGTGTGTTATTTTGCCAATTTTAACTGTTCACTTGTTGTTTGTGTACATTAATTTTATAATGTTGTACGTTTTTCCCCCAGCACCACTTTCCATCTATTTATATGGCAGACCCTCATTCCAAATTGAGTTAAATGCTTTTTTTGACATGAACAAAGCATGAGAAGACTTTGCCTTTGTTTTGGTTTGTTTGTTTGTCAATTAGGGTGTGCAGGGTGAATACGTGGTCTTTCTATGGTAATTTGGTAAAAAGGCAATATGACATTTGCTCAGTACATTGTTTTCACTGAGGAAATGTACAAGTCTGCTGTTAATGATAATGCAGAGGATTTCCCCAGGATTGCTGTTGACGCATATCCCATATCTCTCTCTCCCCTCTCTCTCTCCACTTTCCGCCCTGGTTCATGCATGGGGCTTCCCTCAGGCAAAGGGGCCTCTGCCCCTCTCCTTCCCAAACACCAGGGCAGCTGGGGACTTTAGGCCTGGGACAGGGGCTGGGGACCTTTAGGCCTGGGACAGTGGCTGGGTCTGGGGACCTTTAGGCCTGGGACAGGGGCTGAGGACCTTTAGGCCTGGGACAGGGGATGGGTCCCTTTAGGCCTGGAACTGGGGCTGAGGACCTTTAGGCCTGGGACAGGGTCTGGGGACCTTTAGGACTGTGACAGGGGCTGGGTCTGGAGACCTTTAGGACTGGAGCTGGGGCTGGGGAACTTTAAGACTGGGTCTGGGGATCTTTAGGACTGGGTCTGGGGACCTTTAGGACTGGGACTGGGGCTGGGTCTGGGGACCTTTAGAACTGGGACAAGGGCTGGGGACCTTGAGGCCTGGGAAAGGGGCTGGGGACCTTTAGGCCTGGGACAGGGGCTGGGACTGGGGACCTTTAGGACTGGGACAGGGGCTAGGGACCTTTAGGCCTGGGACAGGGACTGGGGCCTTTAGGCCTGGGACAGGGACTGGGTCTGGGGACCTTTAGGACTGGGACAGGGGCTGGGGACCTTTAGGTCTGGGACAGGGACTGGGTCTGGGGACCTTTAGGCCTGTGACAGGGGCTGGGGACCTTTAGGCCTGGGACAGGGGATGGGTCCCTTTAGGCCTGGGACAGGGGCTGGGGACCTTTAGGCCTGGGACAGGGTCTGGGTACCTTTAGGACTGGGACAGGGGCTGGGTCTGGAGACCTTTAGGACTGGAGCTGGGGACCTTTAGGACTGGGTCTGGGGACCTTTAGGCCTGGGACAGGGGCTGAGGACCTTTAGGCCTGGGACAGGGGATGGGTCCCTTTAGGCCTGGAACTGGGGCTGAGGACCTTTAGGCCTGGGACAGGGTCTGGGGACCTTTAGGAGTGTGACAGGCGCTGGGTCTGGAGACCTTTAGGACTGGAGCTGGGGCTGGGGAACTTTAAGACTGGGTCTGGGGATCTTTAGGACTGGGTCTGGGGACCTTTAGGACTGGGACTGGGGCTGGGTCTGGGGACCTTTAGAACTGGGACAAGGGCTGGGGACCTTGAGGCCTGGGAAAGGGGCTGGGGACCTTTAGGCCTGGGACAGGGGCTGGGACTGGGGACCTTGCTGTTTGGGGTTTTAGGCTGGGTTTCTGTACAGCACTTTGAGATATCAGCTGACGTACGAAGGGCTATATAAATAAATTTGATTTGATTTGACTTTAGGACTGGGACAGGGGCTAGGGACCTTTAGGCCTGGGACAGGGACTGGGGACCTTTAGGCCTGGGACAGGGACTGGGTCTGGGGACCTTTAGGACTGGGACAGGGGCTGGGGACCTTTAGGTCTGGGACAGGGACTGGGTCTGGGGACCTTTAGGCCTGGGACAGGGGCTGGGGACCTTTAGGCCTGGGACAGGGGATGGGTCCCTTTAGGCCTGGGACAGGGGCTGGGGACCTTTAGGCCTGGGACAGGGTCTGGGTACCTTTAGGACTGGGACAGGGGCTGGGTCTGGAGACCTTTAGGACTGGAGCTGGGGACCTTTAGGACTGGGTCTGGGGACCTTTAGGACTGGGTCTGGGGACCTTTAAGACTGGGTCTGGGGATCTTTAGGACTGGGTCTGGGGACCTTTAGGACTGGGTCTGGGGATCTTTAGGACTGGGTCTGGGTCTGGTTAATTTTCACTGCTATGCGGATGACACACAGCTGTACATTTCAATGAACCATGGTGAAGCCCCAAAATTGCCCTCGCTAGATACATGTTTTTCAGACATAAGGAAGTGGATGGCTGCAAACATTCTACTATTAAACTCGGACAAAACAGAAATGCTTGTTCTAGGTCCCAAGAAACAAAGAGATCTTCTGTTGAATCATCTGACAATTAATCTTAATGGGTGTACAGTCGTCTCAAATAAAACTGTGAAGGACCTCTGCGTTACTCTGGACCCTGATCTCTCTTTTGAAGAACATATCAAGACCATTTCGAGGACAGCTTTTTTCCATCTACGTAATATTGCAAAAATCAGAAACTTTCTGTCCAAAAATTATGCAGAAAAATTAATCCATGCTTTTGTCACTTCTAGGTTAGACTACTGCAATGCTCTACTTTCCGGCTACCTGGATAAAGCACTAAATAAACTTCAGTTAGTGCTAAATACGGCTGCTAGAATCCTGACTAGAACCAAAAAAATGTATCATATTACTCCAGTGCTAGCCTCTCTACACTGGCTTCCTGTCAATGCAAGGGCTGATTTCAAGGTTTTACTGCTAACCTACAAAGCATTACATGGGCTTGCTCCTACCTATCTCTCTGATTTGGTCCTGCCGTACATACCTACACGTACGCTACAGTCACAAGACGCAGGCCTCCTAATTGTCCCTAGAATTTCTAAGCAAACAGCTGGAGGCAGGGCTTTCACCTATAGAGCTCCATTTTTATGGAACGGTCTGCCTACCCATGACAGAGACGCAAACTCGGTCTCAACCTTTAAGTCTTTACTGAAGACTCATCTCTTCAGTGGGTCATATGATTGAGTGTAGTCTGGCCCAGGAGTGGGAAACTGAACGGAAAGGCTCTGGAGCAACGAACCGCCCTTGCTGTCTCTGCCTGGCCGGTTCCGCTCTTTCCACTGGGATTCTCTGCCTCTAACCCTATTACAGGGGCTGAGTCACTGGCTTACTACTATGGCTCTTTCATACCATCCCTAGGAGGGGTGCGTCACTTGAGTGGGTTGAGTCACTGATGTGATCTTCCTGTCTGGGTTGGCGCCCCCCTTGTGTTATGCCGTGGCGGAGATCTTTGTGGGCTATACTCGGCCTTGTCTCATGATGGTAAGTTGGTGGTTGAAGATATCCCTCTAGTGGTGTGGGGGCTGTGCTTTGGCAAAGTGGGTGGGGTTATATCCTTCCTGTTTGGCCCTGTCCGGGGGTGTCCTCGGATGGGGCCACAGTGTCTCCTAACCCCTCCTGTCTCAGCCTCCAGTATTTATGCTGCAGTAGTTTGTGTCGGGGGGCTAGGGTCAGTTTGTTATATCTGGAGTACTTCCCCTGTCCTATTCGGTGTCCTGTGTGAATCTAAGTGTGCGTTCTCTAATTCTCTCCTTCTTTCTTTCTCTCTCTCGGAGGACCTGAGCCCTAGGACCATGCCCCAGGACTACCTGACATGATGACTCCTTGCTGTCCCCAGTCCACCTGGCCATGCTGCTGCTCCAGTTTCAACTGTTCTGCCTTACTATTATTCGACCATGCTGGTCATTTATGAACATTTGAACATCTTGGCCATGTTCTGTTATAATCTCCACCCGGCACAGCCAGAAGAGGACTGGCCACCCCACATATGCTCTCTCTAATTCTCTCTTTCTTTCTCTCTCTCGGAGGACCTGAGCCCTAGGACCGTGCCCCAGGACTACCTGACATGATGACTCCTTGCTGTCCCCAGTCCACCTGACTGTGCTGCTGCTCCAGTTTCAACTGTTCTGCCTTATTATTATTCGACCATGCTGGTCATTTATGAACATTTGAACATCTTGGCCATGTTCTGT
Source organism: Oncorhynchus gorbuscha (assembly GCF_021184085.1). Classification (NCBI taxonomy): domain Eukaryota; kingdom Metazoa; phylum Chordata; class Actinopteri; order Salmoniformes; family Salmonidae; genus Oncorhynchus; species Oncorhynchus gorbuscha. Next base: position 15,123,899 of record NC_060187.1, on the reverse strand, counting down.
TATAATCTCCACCCGGCACAGCCAGAAGAGGACTGGCCACCCCACATAGCCTGGTTCCTCTCTAGGTTTCTTCCTAGGTTTTGGCCTTTCTAGGGAGTTTTTCCTAGCCACCGTGCTTCTACACCTGCATTGCTTGCTGTTTGTGGTTTTAGGCTGGGTTTCTGTACAGCACTTTGAGATATCAGCTGATGTACGAAGGGCTATATAAATAAAATTTGATTTGATTTGACTGGGGACCTTTAGGACTGGGGCTGGGGACCTTTAAGACTGGGGCTGGGGATCTTTAGGACTGGGACTGGGGACCTTTAGGACTGGGTCTGGGGACCTTTAGGACTGGGTCTGGGGACCTTTAGGACTGGGTCTGGGGACCTTTAGGACTGGGGCTGGGGATCTTTAGGAATGGGACTGGGGACCTTTAGGACCGGGTCTGGGGACCTTTAGGACTGGGGCTGGGGACCTTTAAGACTGGGGCTGGGGATCTTTAGGACTGGGACTGGGGACCTTTAGGACTGGGTCTGGGGACCTTTAGGACTGGGTCTGGGGACCTTTAGGGCTGGGGATCTTTAGGACTGGGACTGGGGACCTTTAGGACCGGGTCTGGGGACCTTTAGGACTGGGACTGGGGACCTTTAGGACTGGGACTGAGCCTGGGGACCTTTAGAACTGGGTCTGGGATTGGGGCTAGGACAGCCACTCCAAAATTCTTACAGCCAGTCAGCCACCATCTGCATTCATTTCAAGCTAGTTCCTTCCCCCAATTTACTGTATACTGGCAAACACTCTCACTCACTCACAAACACACACAAACGCACGCACACACTTGCACATACACACACTATTACTACCACACACACCAATACCCACACAAACACATTGTCCCCACCCCCAGCCCAACTGGTCGTTATGCCAATCAAGGGCCTCTGTTAGGTCAAGTTATTCACATCACATTAAAGAGAACATGGAGTTCCTCTATTCAGGACCCACCGCAGACACAGCCTTCCTTTCCCCACGCTTCATAAAAGACTGGGCCCTGTCCCCTCGCCCCTTTTCTCTCAGTCTCCCTTGCCCTCTCCCCCCAACTCCCACCTCCCATCAACTCTCTTTCCTCTTGCCCCTCTTTCTCTAAGTCTGAGAAGAGAGAGTACAGACACTGACAGGCAGTCCAAATTGGTTTCTCTCTCCTACTCAGCTTCTTTCTCAGTGTGGGTAGCAGCACAGACTTGTTCCCAGTTTGTCTCTTCCTTTTGTTCCTTCCCTCCTCCTCTGTCTCACTCTCTCAATCTTTCAATCATTGACTTGCTCAAGTGCTCCAGCTGCTTCCAATGGTGTGTCAATCTCGCTTCACTTTCCTTGAAAAACACTTGAAAAACACAAAAACTGTAGCCATATACAGTTGAAGTCTGAAGTTTACATACACCTTAGCAGAATTTAAATTCGGTTTTTCACAATTCCTGACATTTAGTCCAAGTAAAGATTCCCTGTCTTGGGTCAGTTAGGATCACCAATTTATTTTAAGACTGTGAAATATCTGAATAATAGTAGAGAGAATTATTTATTTCAGCTTTTATTTCTTTCATCACATTCCCAGTGGGTCAGAAGTTTACATACACTCAATTAGTATTTGGTAGCATTGCCTTTAAGTTGTTTAACGTGGGTCAAACGTTTCAGGTAGCCTTCCACAAGCTTCCCACAATAAGTTGGGTGAATTGTGGCCCATTCCTCCTGACAGAGCTGGTGTAAACTGAGTCAGGTTTGTAGGCCTCCTTGCTCGCACACACTTTTCAGTTCTTCCCACAAATGTTCTATAGGGTTGAGGTCAAGGCTTTGTGATGGAAACTCCAATACCTTGACTTTGTTGTCCTTAAACCATTTTACCACAACTTTGGAAGCATGCTTGGGGTCATTGCCCATTTGGAAGACCATTTGCAACCAAGCTTTAACTTCCTGACTGATGTTTTGAGATGTTGCTTCAATATATCCACATATTTTTTCTGCCTCTTGAAGCCATCTATTTTGTGAAGTGCACCAGTCCCTCCTGCAGCAAAGCACCCCCACAACATGATGCTGCCACCCCCTGCCTCACGGTTGGGATGGTGTTCTTTGGCTTGCAAGCATCCCACTTTTTCCTTCAAACATAACAATGGTCATTATGGCCAAACAGTTCAATTTTTGTTTCATCAGACCAGAGGACATTTCTCCAAAAAGTACGATCTTTGTCCCCATGTGCAGTTGCAAACCGTAGTCTGGATTTTTTATGGCAGTTTTGGAGCAGTGGCTTCTTCCTTGCTGAGCGGCTTTGCATGTTATGTTGATTTATAGAACTCATTTTACTGTGGATATAGATACTTTTGTACCTGTTTCCTCCAGCATCTTCACAAGGTCCTTTGCTGTTGTTCTGGGATTGATTTGCACTTTTCGCACCAAAGTACATTAATCTCTAGGAGATAGAACGCGTCTCCTTCCTGAGCGGTATGAGGGCTGCGCAGTCCCATGGTGTTTATACTTGCGTACTATTGTTTGTACAGATGAACGTGGTACCTTCAGGCATTTGGAAATTACACCCAAGGATGAACCAGATATGTGGAGGTCTATAATTTTTTTCTGGGGTCTTGGCTGATTTCTTTTGATTTTCCCATGATGTCAAACAAAGAGGCACTGAGTTTGAAGGTAGGACTTGAAATACATCCACTGGTACACCTCCAATTGACTCAAATTATGTCAATTAGCCTATCAGAAGCTTCTAAAGACAATTTTCTGGAATTTTCCTAACTGTTTAAAGGCACAGTTAACTTAGTGTATGTGACCCACTGGAATTTTGATACAGTGAATTATAAGTGAAATAATCTGTCTGTAAACAATTGTTGGAAAAATGACTTGTGCCATGCACAAAGTAGATGTCCTAACCGACTTGCCAAAACTATAGTTTGTTAACAAGAAATTTGTGGAGTGGTTGAAAAACGAGTTTTAATGACTCCAATCTAAGTGTATGTAAACTTCCGACTTCAACTGTAGTTTTAATAGAATCTCGGGAATGTGTACATAACCAGCCTTATTAAGGAGTAGGTGCTAAGTAAAACGCAGACCGCTCTATTCAAACAAATGACATATATTCTCTACTCCAGAATCCTCTCACCTTGCAGACAGGAAACAATCAGTCAGGGTTGTGGTAATGAAGAGTGGTCACAGAACAGCTTTGTTCACTTACCGGCTGTTCCAGAAATAGCAACACACAGTGATCTGGCTATTTCAGGACTTTTTGTTGAGTGAGTTACACAGTTAGGGTTTAGACAGACCAAAGTGTTTTCTGACCGAGAGTACTTCGAACCACTGAATAGTGCCGGCCGTAATCTACAAACCGAATGCTCACCGATTTTACATGTAGAATCGTGTGAAAATGTCAGCAGTCAGACCTCTATAGTAGGTGGACCCTAAAACACAGAGCGCTGAACAACTGGCAGACTAACACCAGATCCACATTCTGTGCAATATGTGTGAGCGTTTATACTACAGCACTCTGTCCTCTGAACATTCTTCAACTTTCAACTGTTCAATGCCAAAGAATTCTGCAAAACCTTCTAAAGTGGTCTTTACATACATCTACCAAATAATAGTCAGGTAGGTAAATATTTTGGGAACTATTTAAACTGAAATGGTCAATTACATCCTGTGTTTTAGCCACTTAATCAAGCATTTCAAAAGAACTGAAGAATTTAAGCACTCATACGTTGTTTATCCACTGACCAATTGGTGTGAAATGAAACACTGAGATCCTGAGACCGAGGGCGAAGGGAAAAGGAGGAAAGCCTCCCAAATCCCAAAGAGAGAGAGAGAGAGACTTATTGGGAGTGACTATTACCAGTGAGCATAGCCGTGGGAAGTATGGGTGTTGAGGGTGCTGTAGCACCCCTTGAAAAATCTGAATTAACAAAAAATATGAATACAATTATGTAAACAAAATGACAAAAGTAGTGCATTGGGCCTTTACTAGTCCTGTATTAGTGGGCGGATAATGCCGTCTGTAGGGCGGTCTAAAGTTTGTTTTTCTGTATTCTCGTTTGAACTTTAGTGAGTTTTTAAATGGTTGAAAGCGCAGTCATATACATTTGGGTGACAACTAAACCAATTGTTTTTCCATTGGAATTTGGTTGTGCTTTTAGATGGTTGAAAGCATAGTGATAACACATTGGAGATTGGACATGTGAATTATTATGTGGATTATAATTAATGGAAAGGTTTTGATACATTTTTCCTCAAGGCAAATCAAGTCTGACAATTTTAATTGGAAATGGAAAATGTTAGGAGCCTCTTTAAGGAATATCTGGGATAGGATAAGTAATCCCTCTCACCCCCCCCCCCTTTAAGATTTAGATGCACTATTGTAAAGTGACTGTTCCACTGGATGTCATAAGGTGAATGCACCAATTTGTAAGTCGCTCTGGATAAGAGCGTCTGCTAAATGACTTAAATGTAAATGTAAATGTTTTTAAACCTTGAAAACACTACAGATTTGCATTTCCTGAAGTGCAGGAAATTCTCAGCAATAAAAAAGTGATCAAATTAAGATCCTACAGTGTACAGTATCTGCATAGGTTGAAATCTCATTAATCAACATCTTAACCAAATATTTACCAATTATCCACGTTGAAATGATGTGGTGTGCCCAGTGGGTGATATCTCCTCAGTAAAGAGGTGGAATATTCTGCTGGGAGATTGATCTTGGCTCAGCTTCCCAGGGAAGAGGTGAAACTCACTTTACCCTCTGAGGGATAGAGCTATGCTGGCAGCCGGACCTATTCTGTCTTGTTATCTTTCTCTCTTTCTGACTTTATTCTGTTTAGTTTTTTTGTAAATGGGCCAGGTCCGTGGATGAATCTGGCCACAGGGAGAGCAGGGAGCTGGGCTTGGCTGGCCAATAAAGTCCCTGGATTTGGCTCTGTCCCCTGGATGATGTTGAGGTTTGGAGAGAGATGCCAAGTATCGTCGGTGTGCACATCAGGGATGGACTGTGTGTTTACTGACTACAATCCTGTTTTGCCTGGAAGCTGGAAACTGAGGTGGACTTCTGTAGCAGGTTGAGAGAGAGAGAGAGAGAGACCTCTCCCAGGTAATGCAGTGGGAACAGGGAGCAGCTAGAATATTTCCCCCTTCATTTACCAAAAAACACAGTCATCCAGATGGGACAAGGGGCACACACTTTTTACGAGAGAGTAAACACACACACACACACAAATACACACAGATACACAAACACACACACACTTATGTATGTATACTCTGCATGCAAGCGAGAAACAGACAGATCCATATCGTCTGTCTGTCAAGCCAGTCTCATTGTAATGAACTCCAGTGTCAAATCAACAGTGGTTAGTTCTGTAGGTGGACAGGGGAAGGCCCTGATCCCAGCAGGAAGCAGCCCACCTATATTCTCCTCGTTATTCCACATATCTCTGTACTCAGTAAAACCACAGCTAAATGCATTCGCATTACTAATCACCCAGGCCATCTTGGTGGCTTTCCAAGACCACCTCTGTGACCCTGGATGCTGTAAGCTTACCGTACCATGTTACTTCAGACTTAGGGAGAGGTTGAATAAGAAAAAGAAAAAACAGAGAAACATACAAATCATGTATAAAACTATACAAAATCACAAGCTTTCACCAAACAACTCTTATACTGTTAGTATGGGGTTTATTGAAGCAATAAGGCATGAGGGAGTCTGGTATTGTTATGGCTCTCTTCTATCTCCTCCTCTGACGAAGAGGTAGAACAAGGATCGGACCAAAATGCAGCGGGATGATGATTCATGATATATATTTTAATGAAGGAAAAACAATACAAGCGGAAACTACAAAATAAATGAAAAGTGAAAAACCGAAACAGCCCTATCTGGTGCAAACACAAAGACAGGAACAATCACCCACCAAAACACTCACAGAATATGGCTGCCTAAATATGGCTCCCAATCAGAGACAACGAAAATCACCTGACTGATTGAGAACTGCCTCAGGCAGCCATAGACTATGTCGACGCCCCACAAAACCCCAAGACAAAAAACACACCACAATAACCCATGTCACACCCTGGCCTGACCAAATAAATAAAGAAAACACAAAATACTAAGACCAAGGCGTGACAGGTATATGGTCAATATACCACGGCTAAGGGCTGTTCTTAGGCACGACGCAACGTGCCATAAACAGTGGGGCAAAAAAGTATTTAATCAGCCACCAATTGTGCAATTTCTCCAACTTAAAAAGATGAGAGAGGCCTGTAATTTTCATCATAGGTACACTTCAACTATGACAGACAAAATCAGAAAAGAAATCCAGAAAATCACATTGTATGATTTTTAATGAATTTATTTGTAAATTATGGTGGAAAATAAGTATTTGGTCAATAACAAAAGTTTATCTCAATACTTTGTTATATACCCTTTGTTGGCAATGTCTTCACAAGGTTTTCACACACTGTTGCTGGTATTTTGGCCCATTCCTCCATGCAGATCTCCTCTAGAGCAGTGATGTTTTGGGCTGTTGCTGGGCAACACAGACTTTCAACTCCCTCCAAAGATTTTCTACGGGGTTGAGATCTGGAGACTGGCTAGGCCACTCCAGGGCCTTGAAATGCTTCTTACGAAGCCACTCCTTCGTTGCCCGGGCGGTGTGTTTGGGATCATTGTCATGCTGAAAGACCCAGCCACGTTTCATCTTCAATGCCCTTGCTGATGGAAGGAGGGTTTCACTCAAAATCTCACGATACATGGCCCCATTCATTCTTTCCTTTACACGGATCAGTCGTCCTGGTCCCTTTGCAGAAAAACAGCCCCAAAGCATGATGTTTCCACCCCCATGCTTCACAGTAGGTATGGTGTTCTTTGGACGCAACTCAGCATTCTTTGTCCTCCAAACACGACGAGTTGAGTTTTTACCAAATAGTTATATTTTGGTTTCATCTGAGCATATGACATTCTCCCAATCTTCTTCTGGATCATCCAAATGCTCTCTAGCAAACTTCAGACGGGCCTGGACATGTACTGGCTTAAGCAGGGGGACACGTCTGGCACTGCAGGATTTGAGTCCCTGGCGGCGTAGTGTGTTACTGATGGTAGGCTTTGTTACTTTGGTCCCAGCTCTCTGCAGGTCATTCACTAGGTCCCCCCGTGTGGTTCTGGGATTTTTGCTCACCGTTCTTGTGATCATTTTGACCCCACGGGGTGAGATCTTGCGTAGATCCCCAGATCGAGGGAGATTATTAGTGTTCTTGTATGTCTTCCATTTCCTAATAATTGCTCCCACAGGTGATTTCTTCAAACCAAGCTGTTTACCTATTGCAGATTCAGTCTTCCCAGCCTGGTGCAGGTCTACAATTTTGTTTCTGGTGTCCTTTGACAGCTCTTTGGTCTTGGCCATAGTGGAGTTTGGAGTGTGACTGTTTGAGGTTGTGGACAGGTGTCTTTTTATACTGATAACAAGTTCAAATAGGTGCCATTAATACAGGTAACGAGTGGACAGAGAAGCCTCTTAAAGAAGGTCTGTGAGAGCCAGAAATCTTGCTTGTTTGTAGGTGACCAAATACTCATGTTCCACCATAATTTGCAAATAAATTCCTTAAAATTCATACAATGTGATTTTCTGGGAAATAAATTATAATTTTGTCTGTCATAGTTGAAGTGTACCTATGATGAAAATTACAGGCCTCTCTCATCTTTTTAAGTGGAAGAACTTGCACAATTGGTGGCTGACTAAATACTTTTTTGCTCCACTGTATCACAAACCCTGAGGTGCCTTTTTGCTAATATAAACTGTTAACCAACATAATTAGAGCAGTACAAATAATTGTTTTGTCATACACGTGGTATACGGTCTGTCAGCCAATCAGCATTCAGGGCTCCAACCACCCAGTTCATAATAAACAATCCATACTAGCTGTCCTGAATACCAGTTACATAGAGAATGAACTCTCATTAAAATGAATCTCAAACCTATTGTCAGTGGTTAATGTGACTGTAGTATTGCAGAAAGTGTCAGTAGACTTACCAAAGTGAGAGAGTGTGTGGTTGAAGTCCAATATGTTGGGCCGTTAACTCTGAACATAATTATTTTAAATCACCATAGCACTCGCCGGTCACAGGGAAACCATCACTTTACTCAACCTTCCGAGGAGTGGTGCTCATGTCTGTGTGGGGGAGGGAGAATGTGTGGGGGGGGTATAGGTTTGTGGCATTACAGTTGTATTAATGAGGAGGGGACGGTTGTCACGATTGTCGTAAGAAGCGGACCAAAATGCAGCGTGGTATGTGTTCATGATGATGTTTTAATTCAAGAAAGCACTGAACACTGAATACAAAAACAATAAACGAATAACAACCGTGAAGCTATAATAAGAACTGTACTGACACAAGCAACTGACATAGACGTAGACAATCACCCACAAAACACCCACAGAATATAGCTGCCTAAATATGGTTCCCAATCAGAGACAACGATAGACAGCTGCCTCTAATTGAGAACCAATCTAGGCAACCATAGACATACAATTTACCTAGAAAGGAAACAGCCCCATAAATGGGAATTGATGGGAAATTATGTAAATATATCACTAGCCACTTTAAACAATGCTACCTTATATAATGTTACTTACCCTACATTAGTAATCTCATATGCATACGTATATACTGTACTCTATATCATTGACTGCATCCTTATGTAATACATGTATCACTAGCCACTTTAACTATGCCACTTTGTTTACATACTCATCTCATATGTATATACTGTACTCGATACCATCTACTGTATCTTGCCTATGCTGCTCTGTACCATCGCTCATTCATATATCCTTATGTACATATTCTTTATCCCCTTACACTGTGTATAAGACAGTAGTTTTAGAATTGTTAGTTAGATTACTTGTTGGTTATTACTGCATTGTCGGAACTAGAAGCACAAGCATTTCGCTACACTCGCATTAACATCTGCTAACCATGTGTATGTGACAAATAAAATTTGATTTGATTTGATTTAAACATACAAAATCCCTAGACAAGACAGAAACACATACATCACCCATGTCACACCCTGACCTAACCAAAATAACAAGGAAAACAAAGAATACTATGGTCAGGGTGTGACAACGGTGAATAATTTGTTGTTTGTAGCAGAGGAGTAAGACACACAGACACGGTCTCATGTGTGCTGATACAGACCTCCTACACACACCTCTTTCTCTAAATCCAGTTTAACAGGTAATTGACTAATTACTAACTAATGAATAACTAATACAACCAGAGGGCATTGAGAGGACAGATAGCAGGTCACAGCTGCATGTCACTGTGACTGGCCAGAGACCAAACCACAACCAAGATAACGGCTATGACAGAACCTGCTCCAGGGGGAAATCCACACACACAATCAAATCTAATTCTATAACAGAAATTATTCCAGAATGACAGAATGTTCCAGGAATGGAAGCAGAAACAGACACCCTGACAGACAGACAAGTGACATCGCCTGCAAAGCTCTCACAAACACACAGGTCTCTGTAACACACACACAGAACCAAAGGCAAACAATAACAGCAGACTTGTTTTGATGGGTGCAGTGTTTGGACTCGCCTCTCAAACAGTCATGAATCATAACCAGTCAGTGTTACTGCGTTCTGCTCCGCTCGGTGGGCCGCACCGGGCCAGCCTGGGCGGCCAAACCAAATCAGTGGGCCAGCGGTGCATGTCAGAAATAATAATCCCCTATGACCATAACAGGGCAGCGGGGACAGGGTTCTCTCTCTCTCTCTCTCTCTCTCTGTTACACAGTGGAACTATAGTTTGGCCCTGAGGGTGTATATCTCCCAGACAGCACTATTACTGAACATTGTTATCCAAAACACGCAGCATGAATATAAACAACTGTTAATCTTGCTGAAAGGACAATAAATAACCAGACTCCTATTATATTATGATAGTGTAATGGAAAGACCTGTATCTAGATCTGTGGAGTTACTGAACTGGACTGCTCGGTGCTCAATGACAGACAGCAGCTGAATTAATAGTGCCGTATTGCTGGAGTCTATAAAATTAATTCTAGGGTGTATGTAGTGTGCAGAAGACAGCAGTTAGTGTGGAGGTAAATACTTCCTCTAAGGATAGGACCATTTATGCCTGGTTTGGGGGGATTTGGGGCCAATTAAACTATGGAAAGACTGATATGGAGGTAAAGAATTTGTGTGGTGGAGCTTAATGATGCTGCATGTGTAGAGGTAAAACATTACTGTGCTTAAGTTGTGCTGCAGCCACGCAGAGGTTAAACAAACAGCTCCTGGCATCAGGTGGGTCTAAGCCTCTTTGGGCCTCTCTGAAGAGGAGATCAATGACTTCTGCTGGGCTGGGAGGTATCAGACAGACAGCCAGACCCCCCCCCCCCTTCCATACCATCATCTCTCCACTCCTCATCTTCCTCTCCAACCCTTCTAAATGTTCTCTCTTTCGCTCCTTCTCAGGAGATTGGTGTGACTATAGCAGGGTTGTTTTAAGCCTACTGTCAGTCATCTGCTCCTGTGAGGACATTTAGACATATGCCTCTTTATTTCACTGGCTCATCAGTATCTATACCCCGCCTCTTCATTTCACTGGCTCATCAGTATCTATACCCCGCCTCTTCATTTCACTGGCTCATCAGTATCTATACCCCGCCTCTTCATTTCACTTTCACTGGCTCATCAGTATCTATACCCCGCCTCTTCATTTCACTGGCTCATCAGTATCTATACCCCGCCTCTTCATTTCACTTTCACTGGCTCATCAGTATCTATACCCCGCCTCTTTATTTCACTGGCTCATCAGTATCTATAACCAGCCTCTTCATTTCACTGGCTCATCAGTATCTATATCCCGCCTCTTTATTTCACTGGCTCATCAGTATCTATATCCCGCCTCTTTATTTCACTGGCTCATCAGTATCTATATCCCGCCTCTTTATTTCACTGGCTCATCAGTATCTATATCCCGCCTCTTTATTTCACTGGCTCATCAGTATCTATATCCCGCCTCTTTATTTCACTGGCTCATCAGTATCTATATCCCGCCTCTTTATTTCACTGGCTCATCAGTATCTATATCCCGCCTCTTTATTTCACTGGCTCATCAGTATCTATACCCCGCCTCTTTATTTCACTGGCTCATCAGTATCTATATCCCGCCTCTTCATTTCACTGGCTCATCAGTATCTATATCCCGCCTCTTCATTTCACTGGCTCATCAGTATCTATATCCCGCCTCTTCATTTCACTGGCTCATCAGTATCTATATCCCGCCTCTTTATTTCACTGGCTCATCAGTATCTATATCCCGCCTCTTTATTTCACTGGCTCATCAGTATCTATATCCCGCCTCTTTATTTCACTGGCTCATCAGTATCTATATCCCGCCTCTTCATTTCACTGGCTCATCAGTATCTATATCCCGCCTCTTCATTTCACTGGCTCATCAGTATCTATATCCCGCCTCTTCATTTCACTGGCTCATCAGTATCTATATCCCGCCTCTTCATTTCACTGGCTCATCAGTATCTATATCCCGCCTCTTTATTTAACTGGCTCACCAGTATCTTTACTCCGAGTCTTTCCCTCCTGTTCCCTCTTACTGTACATGTAAACGGTCTCTCATGCTTTGGAAAACTATTAGGCTGAAACCAAACCAGTGGGATAGAGAATACATTCAGTCATCGTAGACATTGCTCTCTCAATTTCCTTCTCCCTTCTAACCTACTTCTTCCCCTTCTCCCTATCCCAGACCTGCCAACCCTGTCCAACTTTTTAGAGTACCAGACGCGCGCAGCAAATTGGAGATTCAACTCTCGCACATAGCACGCGCCGAATTTGGGTTTTCTTTCCCCCGCTCCGCGCGTGCGCTGTTTGTGAGTCTGATCGCAATTATAGAATTGTACTAAATCAAGTTTTTCTTAGCACATGCCCCCAAATTTAGTCTCTATAGTAGAGGAACGCGTGTCACCTCTCAAACAGAGCAAATCACTAGGGCCAGCTCACAAGTATTGGCTTTTTAGACACGGTTCCTAATCAACCGTAAAAGCAAAATCCATTTGAAAACATAAAAACAAAAACAAATGATGGCATCAACACAGACCGCAAACTGGCTACACAAAGCTTAAGTAGGCTACCGCAAGGGGAATCTGAACGCTGTTCGCTAGAAGGGTCCAGTGTTTCAGCCTATGTAAAGGTGCCTATTCGATTTCTTTTTAGCGCATACATTCTTTCAGATTTTCGAAATTGATCAAATCTCAAATCTAGTGCAACGGCATTTTAGAAGCATTGCCTCTATAGCTGATACCGGACACTCATTCATTCTTCATCGCGCAGTCTTCTAAACTCCCGACCCAATTTAATGCCAAGATGTTTATATTTATTTTTGATGCTTTGGTAATGCTTTTTGTGACGATCATAATTACAGTTACAGTCTATCAGATTGCGTGATTCGCGTAATGTTACGTGGAAAATACAAGTAATGGGACGCAGAATTAAATGTATATCACACTCGCACAAGTGCGACCAGTTATTTTTCGTATTTGCATTTAATTTCTTCCACTAGTGCGAGTCAACTGCTGGCACTTTAGACCCCACTGAATGTCCATCTTATGTTCGCTAACATTACCTTGAAACAATTAGTTTTTACCTTTCCACAACACACTGAGTCGAAAGATAATTTGTCCATGTTTTTACATACGGCTGACTGTCGGCAAACACCGGGTAACTACGTCGAATAATTATGTATTAATATCCATGTCCGTTGACAATTTCCGTATATTTCTGTGTGTTGCAGCTCGAGAATCGGGATGTCAGATTTACTCAGGCCCTATTCATTCCTGCGTGCTTTTAACTCGGATCTCATACCTGCGTACATGGACAGATAATACATGGACAGATAATTGCGTAGTTGGTACGCAAATTGCATGCGTGAGGGCAAGTCTGCATCCCTTCTCCCTTTTTATTTAACCTTTATTTAACTAGGCAAGTCCGTTTTAAGAACAAATTATTATTTACAATGATGGCCTACACCTGCCAAACCCGAACGACGCTGTGACAATTGTGCGCTGCCTTTGTTCACAACTGACTTGCCACCTCTCTGCCCCTTTCTCTCTCTCTCTCTCTCTCTCTCTCTCTCTCTCTCTCTCTCTCTCTCTCTCTCTCTCTCTCTCTCTCTCTCTCTCTCTCTCTCTGCCCCTTTCTCTTTCTCTCTCTCTCTCTGCCCCTTTCTCTCTCTCTCTCTCTGCCCCTTTCTCTCTCTCTCTCTGCCCCTTTCTCTCTCTCTCTCTCTGCCCCTTTCTCTCTCTCTCTCTGCCCCTTTCTCTCTCTCTCTCTCTTTCTCTCTCTCCTCTTTCTCTTTCTCTCTCTCTCTCTCTCTCTCTCTCTCTCTCTCTCTCTCTCTCTCTCTCTCTCTCTCTCTCTCTCTGCCCCTTTCTCTCTCTCTCTCTCTCTGCCCCTTTCTCTCTCTCTCTCTCTGCCCCTTTCTCTCTCTCTCTCTGCCCCTTTCTCTCTCTCTCTCTCTCTCTCTCTCTCTCTCTCTCTCTCTCTCTCTCTCTCTCTCTCTCTGCCCCTTTCTCTTTCTCTCTCTCTCTCTGCCCCTTTCTCTCTCTCTCTCTGCCCCTTTCTCTCTCTCTCTCTCTGCCCCTTTCTCTCTCTCTCTCTGCCCCTTTCTCTCTCTCTCTCTCTCTCTCTCTGCCCCTTTCTCTCTCTCTCTCTCTCTCTCTCTCTCTCTCTCTCTCTCTCTCTCTCTCTCTCTCTCTCTGCCCCTTTCTCTCTCTCTCTCTGCCCCTTTCTCTCTCTCTCTCTCTGCCCCTTTTCTCTCTCTCTCTGCCCCTTTCTCTCTCTCTCTCTCTCTCTCTCTCCCTTTCTCTCTCTCTCTCTCTCTCTCTCTGCCCCTTTCTCTTTCTCTCTCTCTCTCTGCCCCTTTCTCTCTCTCTCTCTGCCCCTTTCTCTCTCTCTCTCTCTATCTCCTTCGCTCCCTCTGTCTCTCTGATACTCAGAGACACTACTGAAATCAATGTGCTCAGAGAGAGAAGCCTCAGCACTGGGGGTAGAGAGGCATCAATAAGTGAACCTGAACTTGGGCCATCTTCAAAATCCTGGTGCCAGGCTTGATGAACATCCAACGGGAAATTAAATAACTGTTCAAGTGGAAATGTGAAAAAGGCCGCTCCAATGGGAAAACTCTATTTTCGCCTAAACAGATTTGTATCAACCTCTGAAAGATTCCGTGGAGGCCATTGCAGGATAACTGTATGAATTCCTGGTGGATCTGCAGCGTTCCCGGACCGGCCTCGCCGAGCGGAGATTCCTTTCCTCCTCCGGCAGGGGGTAAACACAGAGTCTCTATTACATCCTTCATCCATATGGGAGGGAGAGAGCTCTTCTGAACTATAGGGTGTACTTATCATACACTGGTTTGGCCCTCTTATATACACACACAGGCACGACCTCCCGCTTGCACACACACAAACACACACGCACTCCCTCACTCCCTCACAAACACATGCCACTCAGATTGTGGGTACTCTGATTGTGGGTACTCAGATTGTGGATACTCCGAGTGTGAGTACTCTGATTGTGGGTACTCAGTTTGTGGGTACTCTGATTGTGTGTACTCTGATTGTGGGTACTCAGATTTTGGGCACTCAGAGTGTGAGTACTCTGATTGTGGGTACTCAGATTGTGGGTACTCAGATTGTGGGTACTCAGTCTGTCTACTCACAATCCAGAACCTCCAGACCAAAGGATCCAATATAAGTCAGATTCTATGACCAGTCCATACCCTTCCATTAGCAATCTGACACTGTATTCTGGTTAACACATCCAGCCAGTATACTGTATTCTGGTTAACACATCCAGCCAGTATACTGTATTCTGGTTAACACATCCAGCCAGTATACTGTATTCTGGTTAACACATCCAGCCAGTATACTGTATTCTGGTTAACACATCCAGCCAATATACTGTATTCTAGTTAACACGTCCAGCTTAAGTGGATCTCGTCTCAAGTCAAAATCTTTGAGAATGGACAGACAAATGGAGAAATCAAGGCTCCCCTTCAAAATGTTCACTCACTGGCTAGCACATCAAGTCGGAAGAGCTTCCATCCTTTGTAAAGCCTTTGTGACTACGCAGGGGACATTGAGGTGGGTGAGATCTCTTTCCCAGGTTTGAGGGCGTTTTCAAAGAGGTTGGGGGGGGGGGGGGGGTGCAGAGAGAGCTCTAACTCCCTAAGTCTTCTTTCTGTTAGTAGGCTTGGATCTCAGCCTGGTCCCAGTCTGGTCCAGCCTGTTCCAGCCCTGTCCTGGCCCTACACTGTATATCAGCATTGGTTCCCATCTGTCAGCACATACTTGGGCAGAGTCTTCGTGGGCCACCGCTGAGACCTTGGATAATGATCACTCAGAATGAACCAATTTTAGCCTTTTATTAGTGGATTCCTTGGTCACAAAGTTATCTCTACTCACCAGAGAGCAGAGGACAGGGAGAGAGGGGGAGAGGAGTATGGAGAGAGAGAGAGGCAGAGGGGAGTATGGAGAGAGAGTATGGAGAGAGAGAGGGAGAGGGGAATATGGAGAGAGTGGAAGAGGGCGTCTTGGGAGAGGGGAGTATGGAGAGAGTGGGAGAGGGGAGTATGGAGAGAGTGGGAGAGGGGAGTATGGAGAGAGTGGGAGAGGGGAATATGGAGAGAGTGAAAGAGGGGTGTATTGGGAGAGGGGAGTATGGAGAGAGTGGGAGAGGGGAGTATGGAGAGAGTGGGAGAGGGGAGTATGGAGGGAGAGGGGTGTATGGAGAGAGAGGGAGAGGGGAGTATGGAGAGAGTGGGAGAGAGAGAGAGGGAGAGGGGAGTATGGAGAGAGAGAGGGAGTCAGAGAAAAAGTTGAAATCGTCAAAATAGTTTCTATTGATGCCAGAATGTTGGATGACCCTTGTCTGCTCTAGCCTAGTGGAGACTCCTGCTACACACACAGGCAGGCTCAAAATGCCATGCCACCCCAGTCAGTCTTACAACCCACTCAATCAGTAGTTAGAGCTCCACAAGCCCCTTGTTTCTGAATGTAGTGGCTGAGCAAACAGGGACTGCTGTCTAATTGTTAGCCACTGATGGGAACAATGTGACGATGGCTGAGCCTATATGAACAGGTTGTGTCCTGCTCATGTCTGTCTGAATGCAGCACGGAGGCTGTGAGTTTGAATCCATTGTATATTTGATGTTTGAAAACCACTTCTTATTTGGAATTCACTTACTGTAAAACTTCAATTAATAGCCTGGGAGTTTAATTGCTTAAATCCCTGAACACAACAGGCGCTTATTAGAGACAGGCTTCTATTTGAGCCAGGCGTCTATTTCCTTAATACACACAACTTTTGCTCATTTGCATAGTTAATTGTTTAACTCCAGCATTCACTTCCAACATTTTAATCAATGTCATCATTTTCTGCACTAAAGTGTTATCATTTATACACTGTGTTACATTTCGTTTGTCTTAGTATGCCACTATTTAGGGGAAAAAATGGACTTTCTTGACAGAATAATTATTATCATCTTTGACTGTGCTTTTTCGGCAGTTCTTACTTTCGAGGGCAATTGATCGATTTCTGGGGATCTGTACTTACAAAGTTGTTGACTGTTTTGTGCTTGCCAGTTACTGTAGCTAGCCGTTAGCAGCTAATGGCTAGCAGTTTCTTACTAGCGATAAAAACTAGAGGTCAACCGACTGTGATTTTTCGATGCCGATAACGATTATTGGAGGACCAAAAAAAGCAGATACCGATTAATCAGACGATTTTTATATATATTTTGTAATAATGAAAATTACAACAATAATGAATGAACACTTTTATTTTAACTTAATATAATACATCAATAAAATCAATTTAGTCTCAAATAAATAATGAAACATGTTCAATTTGGTTTAAATAATGCAAAAACACAGTGTTGGAGAAGAAAGTAAAAGTGCAATATGTGCCATGTAAAAAAGCTAACGTTTAAGTTCCTTGCTCAGAACAGGAGAACATATGAAAGCTGGTGGTTCCTTTTAACATGAGTCTTCAATATTCCCAGTTAAGAAGTTTTAGGTGGTAGTTATTATATGAATTATAGGACTATTTCTCTCTATAACATTTGTATTTCATATACCTTTGACTATTGGATGTTCTTATAGGCACTATAGAATTGCCAGTCTAATCTCGGGAGTTGATAGGCTTGAAGTCATAAACAGCTCAATGCTTCAAGCATCGCGAAGAGCTGATGGCAAACGCAGGAAAGTGCTGTTTGAATGAATGCTTAAGAGCCTGCTGCTGCCTACCACCGCTCAGTCAGACTACTCTATCAAATATCAAATCATAGACTTAATTATAATATAATAAACACACAGAAATACAAGCCTTATGTCATTAATATTGTCAAATACATAAACTATCATTTAGAAAACAAAACGTTTATTCTTTCAGTGAAATACGGAACCGTTACGTATTTTATCGAACGGGTGGCATCCCTAAGTCTAAATATTGCTGTTACATTGCACAACCTTCAATGCTATGTTGTAATTATGTAAAATTCTGGGAAATTAATTGTCAGGAAGAAATGGTCTTCACACAGTTCGATACGAGCCAGGCGGCCCAAACTGCTAAATATACCCTGACTCTGCTGGCACTGAACGCAAGAGACGTGACACAATTTCCCTAGTTAATATTACCTGCTAACATGAATTTCTTTCAATGAAATATGCAGGTAAAAAAATATATACTTGTGTATTGATTTTACGAAAGGCATTGATATTTATAGTTAGGTACATTGGTGCAACGACAGTGCTTTTTTCACGAATGCGCTTGTTAAATCATCCACCGTTTGGTGAAGTAGGCTGTGATTCGATGATAAATTAACAGGCATCGCATTGATTATATGCAACGCAGGACAAGCTAGTTAAACTAGTAATATCATCAACTAGTGATTATGTTAAGATTGATTGTTTTTCATCAGATAAGTTTAATGCTAGCTAGCAACTTACCTTGGCTCATTGCTGCACTCGCATAACAGGTGGTCAGTCTGCCACGCAGTCTACCCGTGGAGTGCAATGTAATCGGCCATAATCGGCATCCAAAAATGCTAATTACCGTTTGTTATAAAAACTTGAAATCAGACCTAATTAATCGCCCACGCCGATTAATCGGTCAACCTGTAATAAAAATGGATGATTACCATATTTTTTAGAGTCATATTACTGAATTATTTAATGCAACAAATCAAACATTAAACCTCGTAAACAATTCATGGTAATTCATGGTAACCTCGTAAACAATTCATTTAGATCCGGCGTTTATTTGAAACATATTCTGAAATGTGTGCCACTGCCCGGCTATCACTGGTCTCCTGTGTTCTCTCCTACCGCCATTTTCCCCTTCCCTTCCTCTCTTCCAAAGGGACTCGGTCAGTAAATTAATACTCTATATTTGTTTCACAACCAAATATTCAACTGACTTCCTCCAATCAATGCTCATTTGATGGGTTAAGAGTCTACAGCAGAGAAGAAACATCCTCTTTCTCAAACTACACAAACTCTTCCAGGTGTCCCAAGACAGAGGCGGATTACTCATGACGCAACATTGGTCATCCCTCCTTTGATGCACAGAAGCAAAACAAATCGACCAAGCATCAATTATCATTCCAGAACAGTGGGATAAGAACGGCCTAGACTTTCCCAATCCCGTTATAAATGTCTCATAGATCTGCAAAAGCATAAATTACATGGTGCATTCGGTGTCCAGAGTCGGCTTGTTCAACCACTGGCTTAGACCTAACCCTCTTTAAAAGAACTAATCTTCAAAGAGAGGAGAATTCCTAGACTTCAGACTACAACAGGATTATAGTTTCTATGGCTACTGATAGTAATTACCAACCAATAAAGAAGGAGAGTTAAACACACTTTTGTATGTTAAACAAACAGGGGTGAATAGAGGTGGAGAATTCCTAAACAGCTTAATGTGGAGGCCAAGCAGGGTCATGCATGTTTAGACTCTAGC
Organism: Oncorhynchus gorbuscha; assembly: GCF_021184085.1. Classification (NCBI taxonomy): domain Eukaryota; kingdom Metazoa; phylum Chordata; class Actinopteri; order Salmoniformes; family Salmonidae; genus Oncorhynchus; species Oncorhynchus gorbuscha. The sequence goes on along the minus strand of NC_060187.1, from coordinate 15,104,840 downwards.
CTCGCAATGAACCCAGACAGCCATACATCTAGGGCTAGGAGAGAGAGACACACACAGGGACATAGACACACTCAGACACACACAGTCTGCAAAGTCGGCTTCACATGTTAAGTCTTGAATCTACTTTGTCATGTCAGGATACTAGCTTTATATAGAACAAAAAAGCACCAAAAAAGGTATAGTACAGTGTACCTCCAAATCAACTTTGCCCTCGTACCCCTACGTCCCCCCCTCTGCTCTCAGAGACTGTGGCAATAGGGAAACATGGTCAATAAGGAAACGTTGCCCTAACATAGCTCCGTAACCAACACAAATCATTAGACGCCCGTAAAATTACATTTCCTGCAATCTGGCCTGTTTTAGCACAGAGTGTTCATGGGAAGTTAGTTGGACAGACGCTATTCTCATCAGAAACACCTGTAGAGAGGAGAGTGCTACCTCGACTCAACATGTGAGAGAAAGAGAGAGAGAGAGAGAGAGAGAGAGAGAGAGAGAGAGAGAGAGAGAGAGAGAGAGAGAGAGAGAGAGAGAGAGAGAGAGAGAGAGAGAGAGAGAGAAAGAGCGAGATAAATAGAAAGACAAAGAGAAAAACAGAAATAAAAGAGAGAGTAAGAGCTGTCAAGAGGGAAATAAACATGACCTTTCAGCATAAATCGAGAACATTACCACAGAATCATGACAAATGCTTAAAAAACAGGATTCTACCATGGAGTGAAACCTTTGTGGTTTGATACAGTATATGCTATTAATCAATATAAAGTGAGGCTTTGTAACACATTTCTAATTCATGGGACTAAACTGATGGTTCAGTGGTTTTCACAGCCCCCAGCAGAAGGTCTGAGGTAGGGGAGAGAACAGAACAGGAGCTGGATTGGGAAAGCCCAAAGCTGTCGCTGAACAACCATTCCTTTCTGCCTTTTTCCTCTCACTCAGAACTCAGTGAGTAAACACACACAGCCATGCCAAGAACAGCCTGTCAGTCAACTCAGATAACAGCAGCCAAGCGTGGATCCATGGCCAAACTGAACACTACAAGAGTCAGATACAGTACTACACGAGTCAGGTACAGTACTACACGAGTCAGGTACAGTACTACACGAGTCAGGTACAGTAGGGCTGCTACACCATGAAGAAGAGGGACAGAAATTAAAGACAAAAAGAGAAAGATGGAGTGATGGCAAAATGGCACCGGAAGAAATGGCAGCAGTTTCCCGTGCTCCCAACCAATTGTGCTATTATGTGGGGGTTTTTGAGCTTCAGGATATCAGGACAGCGATCACTCACCTCGGATTAGACAAAGGTTTTTTCTTCAGTAAGCAAGACGCACAGGACATACTCCAAACACCTGACAAGGCCAACATCCCAATTATTTGCAAGTGGAAGAGATGCAGGCACAGAGGACACCGAGCGGGATGCCTCGTTAGGATCTGCCGAAGGCGAGTGGGAAAGCTGCCGTTACAGTCAATATTACTCGCCAAAATGCAACCATTGGACAATAAATTAGACAAGGTATGATCACTAATATCCTAGCAACGGACATAAAAAACTGTAATATCCTATGTTTCACGGAATCGTGGCTGAATGACGACATGGATATTCAGCTAGCGGGATATACACTGCACAGGGAGGATAGAACAGCACACTCCGGTAAGACGGGGGTGGTCTGTGCATATTTGTAAACAACAGCTGGTGCACGAAATCTAAGGAACTCTCCAGATTTTGCTCGCCTGAAGTAGAGGATATTGTGATAAATTGCAGGCCACACTACTTGCCTAGGGAATTTTCAGCTATACTTTTTGTGGCTGTTTATTAACCACCACAGACAGATGCTGGCACTAAGACCACACTCAGTCAAGCTGTATAAGGAAATAAGCAAACAGGAAACCACTCACCCAAAGGCAGCGCTCCTAGTGGTCAGAGACTTTAATGCAGGGAAACTTAAATCAATTCTACCTAATTTCTATCAACATGTTAAATGTGCAACCAGAGGGGAAAAAATTCTAGATCACCTGTACTCAACACACAGAGTCGCGTACAAAGCTCTCCCTCGCCCTCCATTTGGTAAATCCGACCACAACTCTATCCTCCTGATTCCTGCTTACAAGCTAAAATTAAAGCAGGAAGCACCAGTGACTCGATCTATGATGAAAAGTGGTCAGATGAAGCCGATGCTAAACTACAGGTCTGTTTTGCTATCACAGACTGGAACATGTTCCGGGATTCTTCAGATGACATTGAGTCACTAGCTTTATCAATAAGTGCATCAAGGACGTTGTCCACACAGTGACTGTACGTACATACCCCAACCAGAAGCCGTGGATTATAGGCAACATTTGCACTGAGCTAAAGGGTAGAGTTGCCACTTTCAACGTGCAGGACTCTAACCCGGAAGCTTATAAGAAATCATGCTATGCCCTGCTACAAACCATCACACAGGCAAAGCATCAATACAGGGCTAAGATTGAATCATACTACATCGGCTCTGATGCTCGTCTTATGTGGCAGGCCTTGCAAACTATTACAGACTACAAAGGGAAGCACAGCCGCGAGCTGCCCAGTGACACGAGCCTACCAGACGAGGTAAATCACTTCTATGCTCGCTTCGAGGCAAGCAACACTGAGGCATGCATGAGAGCATCAGCTGTTCCGGACCACTGTGTGATCACGCTCTCCGTAGCAGACGTGAGTTAGACCTTTAAACAGGTCAACATTCACAAGGCTGCGGGGCGTGTGTTCACTGATATTTTCAACATGTCCCTGATTGAGTCTGTAATACCAACATGTTTCAAGCAGACCACCATAGTCCCTGTGCCCAAGAACACGAAGGCAGCCTGCCTAAATGACTTCAGACTTGTAGCACTCACGTCCGTAGCCATGAAGAGCATTGAAAGGCTGGTAATGGTTCACATCAACACCATTATCCCAGAAACCCTAGACCCCTCCAATTTGCATACCGCTCAAACAGATCTACAGATGATGCAATCTCTATTGCACTCTACACTGCCCTTTCCCACCTGGACAAAAGGAACACCTATGTGAGAATGCTATTCATTGACTACAGCTCAGCGTTCAACACCATAGTACCCTCAAAGCTCATCACTAAGCTAAGGATCCTTGGACTAAAGACCTGCCTCTGCAACTGGATCCTGGGCTTCCTGATGGGCCGCACCCACGTGGTGAGGGTAGGTAGCAACACATCTGCCACGCTGATCCTCAACACTGGAGCTCCCCAGGGGTGCGTGCTCATTCCCCTCCTGTACTCCCTGTTCACCCACGACTGCAGGTCCAGGCACGACTCCAACACCATCATTAAGTTTGCAGAAGACACAACAGTGGTAGGCCTGATCACCGACAATGACGAGACAGCCTATAGGGAGGAGGTCTGAGACCTGGCCGGGTGGTGCCAGAATAACAACCTATCCCTCAGCGTAACCAAGACTAAGGAGATGATTGTGGACCGAGCACGTCCCCATTCTCATCGACTGGGCTGTAGTGGAGCAGATTGAGAGCTTCAAGTTCCTTGGTGTCCACATCACCAACAAACTAGAATGGTCCAAACACACCAAGAAACTCATGAAGAGGACACGACAAAGCCTATTCCCCCTCAGGAAACGAAAAAGATTTGGCATGGGTCCTGAGATCCTCAAAAGGTTCTACAGCTGCAACATCGAGAGCATCCTGACTGGTTGCATCACTGCCTGGTACGGCAAATGCTCGGCCTCCGGCCGCAAGGCACTACAGAGGGTAGTGCGTACGGCCCAGCACATCACTGGTGTTAAGCTGCCTGCCATCCAGGACCTCTACACCAGGCGGTGTCAGAGGAAGGCCCTAAAAATTGTCAAAGACCCCAGCCACCCCAGTCATAGACTGTTCTCTCTACTACCGCATGGCAAGCAATACCGGAATGCCAAGTCTAGGACAAAAAGGCTTCTCAACAATTTTTACCCCCAAGCCATAAGACTCCTGAACAGGTAATATAATGGCTACCTGGACTATTTGCACTGTGTGTCCCCCCCAACCCCTCTTTTACGCTACTGCTACTCTCTGTTTATCATATATCATATATGCATAGTCACTTTAACTATACATTCATGTACATACTAGCTCAATTGGCCCGACCAACCAGTGTTCCCGCACATTGGCTAACTGGGCTATCTGCATTGTGTCTCACCACCCGCCAACCCTTCTTTTACCATACAGATACTCTCTGTTCATTATATATGCATAGTCACTTTAACCATATCTACATGTACATACTACCTCAATCAGCCCAACTAACCGGTGTCTGTATGTAGCTTTGCTGCTGTTATAGCCTCGCTACTGTTATTTTTCACTGTATTCTTACTGTTATTTTTTATTCCTTACTTACCTATTGTTCACTTAATACCTTTTTTGCACTATTGGTTAGAGCCTAACACCTGTTGTATTCGGCGCACGTGTCAAATAAACTTTGAATTGATTTGAAAGGGAAAGAAAAGAGAAATAGAGAGGGACAGCAAGAGAGTGATCCTGGGATGAGTTTGGAAAGAAGAAAAATATATATATATATTTTTAAAATATATATATATATATATATATATATATATATATATATAGAGAGAGAGAGAGAGAGAGAGAGAGAGAGAGAGAGAGAGAGAGAGAGAGAGAGAGAGAGAGAGAGAGAGAGAGAGAGAGAGAGAGATAGAGAGAAAGGGGGGTGGGAGAGAAAGAAAGAGGCTTTATTCTCTTTATTCTTTTGGAACTTCTATGAGTTTACACTGTACATTTTATATGTTTATTTCTCTTTTGTATATCGTCTACTTCACTTGCTTTGGCAATGTTAACATGTTTCCCATGCCAACAAAGCCCTTAAATTGAAATTGAATTGAGGGGCGGGGGGTGAGACAGAAGGAGAGTGATCCTTGTATGATTTTAGTTTAACGGCTAGGAGTGGCGCAGCGGGTGCCTGCCAAGTGCCAAGGCTTCCCCATCCAAAGCCCTGATGTCATGGGTGGCAGTGAGGGGCCTGGCTACCTTTCCTCAGACAGACCGTTTATCAGATATATGAGCCAGCCAGCCAGCCAAGGCCAATGTGTGGTTCAACATTAACCCCATCACCAGTCACCAACACCGCTGCTCTCTACTCTCCTCTGCTCTGGCTCTCCTCTGCTCTCCTCTGTTCTGTCTCTACCCTCCTCTGCTCTCCTCTGTTCTGTCTCTACCCTCCTCTGCTCTCCTCTGTTCTGTCTCTACCCTCCTCTGCTCTCCTCTGTTCTGTCTCTACCCTCCTCTGCTCTTCTCTGTTCTGTCTCTACTCTCCTCTGCTCTCCTCTGTTCTGTCTCTACCCTCCTCTGCTTTTCTCTGTTCTGTCTCTACCCTCCTCTGCTCTCCTCTGTTCTGTCACTACCCTCCTCTGCTCTTCTCTCCTCTGCTCTCCGCTGCTCTCCTCTCCTCTGCTCTCCTCTCCTCCCCTCTGCTCTCTACTGCTCTCTTCTGCGCTCCTCTCCTCTTTTCTCCTCTCCCCTCTACTCTGCTTTCCTCTCCTCTCCTCCCCTCTGCTCTCTACTGCTCTCTTTTGCACTCCTCTCCTCTTTTCTCCTCTCCTTTGCTCTCATCCGCTCTCCTCTCCTCTGTTCTCCACACCTCTGCTCTCCACTCCTCTCCTCTCCCCTCTACTCTCCTATGCTCTCCTCTCCTCTGCTCTCCTCTCCTTTGCTCTCCTCCGCTCTTTTCTCCTCTCCTCTCCTTTGCTCTCCTCTCCTATCTCCTCTTCTCTCTCTCTGCCCCTTCTCCTCTCCTCTCCTATCTCCTCCTCTCTCTCTCTCTCTCTCTCTCTCTCTCTGCCCCTTCTCCTCTCCTCTCCTATCTCATCCTCTCTCTCTACCCCCTCTCCTCTCCTCTGCTCTGCTCTCCTCTCCTCCCCTCTCTACTGCTCTCTTCTGCACTCCTCTCCTCTTTTCTCCTCTCCTCTCCTTTGCTCTCCTCCGCTCTCCTCTCCTCTGCTCTCCACTCCTCTGCTCTCCACTCCACTCCTCTCCTCTCCCCTCTCCTCTCCTCTCCTCTGCTCTCCACTCCTCTGCTCTCCACTCCACTCCACTCCTCTCCCCTCTACTCTCCTATGCTCTCCTCTCCTCTGCTCTCCTCTCCTTTGCTCTCCCTCCGCTCTCCTCTCCTCTCCTCTCTTCTCCTCTCCTCTGCTCTCCTCTGCTCTCCTCTCCTCTGCTCTCCTCTCCTCCTCTCCTCTCCTCTGCTCTCCTCTCCTCTCTTCTCCTCTCCTCTGCTCTCCTCTCCTCTCTTCTCCTCTCCTCTGCTCTCCTCTCCTTTGCTCTTTTCTTCTCTTCTCTTCTTATCTCTCCTCTCCTCCGCTCTGCTCTCCTCTCCTCTCCTCTCCTCTCCTCCGCTCTCCTCTGCTCTCCTCTGCTCTCCTCTGCTCTGCTCTCCTCTCCTCTCCTCTCCTCTCCTCTCCTCTCCTCTGCTCTGCTATTTTCTCCTCTCCTCTCCTCTCCTCTCCTCTCCTCTCCTCTCCTCTCCTCTCCTCTCCTCTCCTCTCTCCTCTCCTCTCCTCTCCTCTCCTCTCCTCCTCTTTTCTTTTCTCCTCTCCTCTCCTCTGCTCTGCTCTCCTCCGCTCTCCTCTGCTCTGCTCTCCTCCGCTCTTTTCTTCTCTCATCTCCTCTGCTCTCCTCTGCTCTTTTCCCCTCTCCTCTCCTCTCCTCTCCTCTCCTCTCCTCTCCTCTCTCCTCTCCTCTCCTCCTCTCTCCTCCTCTCCTCTCCTCTCCTCTCCTCTCCTCTCCTCTGCTCTGCTCTCCTCTGCTCTTCTCTCCTCTCCTCTCCTCTCCTCTCCTCTCCTCTCCTCTCCTCTCCTCTCCTCTCCTCTCCTCTCCTCTCCTCTCCTCTCCTCTCCTCTCCTCTCATCACTCCTCCCCTCTCCTCTGCTCTGGGGAAGCATTTATGAGTGAAATGTTCCAAGATGGATATGATGCTGTGGGAAATTCTGAATTAAAGCTTTTCTTCATGGAGAGAAATTTGACACTGCCTGTCACAATCCTCTCTTGACTGATAAGCAGCATTTATTTATTTATTTTTTAAAAGCCCGCTAAGATTGGGTATTTATCAGCTCTAAGACAGCGTGGCAATGTACAAAGGCCTAATTGTGGGCGGTGAGAGATTTACCAGTCTGCATGCGACGGGGTACCATAAGTCCTGAAAGCAATGCAAACAGGTTTTAGAGATTTACACTGACACATTTACAGCTGAATTTAAAAAGTAATGTTTCATTCCCACTCCTGTGAAATGAAATATAGCATGGTCCCCACGTTTTAACCTGGATAAATGCTACTAAGCGAGGAAAATTGTAATTTAAAAAGTCAAAATGTATATCTCTTTTTACTACAAGGCATTTCCTAATACCTACATTAGTGCATAGCCTACACAACCCATGAGGTGCATTGATGCACACTTTACTTAAATAATGAGTGTCGTTCTTCTATCAAAGAACTGATTTTTTATGCTAATTGTTGACACAAGTAAAGGAAGTTAGGCCCTTAGCTCCACTACGAGCTCTAAAGAATATGTCCAAGAGGATGCTTCTTAATCTACAGCAAAAAGCCAACCACTCTTTGAGTCCATAGATATCCAGAGGAGATGTTCTCTCTGCCATGCCCTCACCTCCACTGTGCAGTGCAGTCAGACAGTAATTGCAGGAAAGGGGGTTCCATGCTTGGCTTCAGATCGCAGGGAAGAAACTTGATCAAACCCGCTCTCTAGCCGAGAGAGAGCAGAGACCAAATGAGGATATGAAATGAGAGTGAACAATGTTTAGCCTCAATGAATCATAGTCTCCCAAGAGTCAAGACTCCCAACCAGAAAAACACTAGGCGTAGCTTTCTGTGGGGGTTGTTTCTTAGAAGGCTTTAAGATGAAAATATCATGCGGTTGTAAGAAGGAATAACTTACAGTAAAACTGCAATCTATTGCAATTTACAGAACCTATTTATCACAATCTAATATCTAAACAAACAAACCTCTGGGTTATTTTGCAAAACCACCCACATTTGTCAAAGATTTGGGATTAAAACCACCCACAATTATGTTTTTTTCCTTCACTAAATTAGGCTACTGGATAGTAGTAGCCTAACATACCTGGTTGCCAGTCTACAGGAATAATAGTGCCACTGGTATGCTATCAAAGATCGATAGGAAACACTTGTGATCTCATTTTCCTTACAGTCTTTAGTTTATTTCGTAAATATTTTCTTAACTCTATTTCTTGAACTGCATTGTAGGTTAAGGGCTTATAAGTAAGCATTTCACGGTAAGATCTATAAACCTGTTGTTTTTGGCGCATGTGACAAATACAATTTGATTTGATTTAATGATATCATTGCGCTGGGAAACACAAGCGGAAGTCAGTAATGAAAGTAATCAGTAGCTCTACTGCTGCTGCCAGTTGTTACACTACAAACCCAAACACACAACAACCACAACTTGAGGAGACCCACTGGGCACAGACGTCAATTCAACATCTATTCCACGTTGGTTCAACGTAATTTCATTGAAATGATGCAGAAACAACGTTGATTCAACCAGTGAGTGCCCAGTGGGGAGGGTAAACAAATTCAATTAAAAATGGATGCCTGATAGTGCATTCAAGTTCATATTTCTGCTTCTCATATCTGACCATCCGTTTAATATAACACTGCACGAAATAATAACTGAGTAAGAATTGTATAGCCATCTATTACTGTAAGTAACCACCACTTAAACAATTAGCCAAGACAAGACATCATCTTCAAAACATGGTGCATGTTGAGCAATACAGCCATATAAACTTGCCAAACATATGATGTGAATAACAAAAGGTAAGTAGGTAATTGCTAATGCATGACATGTTTTACACACTGTTGTTTGAAAGTAACGAGGGACCAGCTGAGAAGTGTATGATTTATGACTGAGGACTGATTCATAGAAGGTGTGTGACTTTATTATCTTTCCAGATGCTTCACACTGGACCAAAACTGTCACAAAACACACACGCATGCAGGCGAAGGCACACACACATACACACACACACACCCCAAACACACACACACACATGTACATACACTACAACCATTACATCTGTTTCACACATATAGTTCCTTCACATTCCTGAACGTCTGAGAAGGCTTTTAAAGATACAGCAATGGATGGCTGAGTTACAGTACCATGCATTAGGAGGAGAGAGAGAAGAGGGGGCTAAGAGCTCAGCTATCAGAGCTGAGGAAGAGGACAGGAGGCTTCCTGCTAGAGACAGAGACTGCAGTCCAGACAGGGTTTTTCAGAGGCAAAGTGCCTTTAGTGTCAACAGTTCTGTCTTGTTGAAATCTGTACCCGAGGCAGTTCCACCCAAATGATTGATAGCCCTCTGACTGTTATGACATGTAAGAGACTCTGTATCATGGCAGATTGAGAATGTGTTTCTTTTCCACTCCCCTTTTCCAGTCTGCTGAAGAAGTGGAGATATGAAATGGTTACGAGGGTTTGACCCCCCCCCCGTTTCCTGTTCTATCATAAAATCCTACTTGATGAACACATAACTCATCCAGTCATGTGTCTTGGATTACCATTCCTGGCTCCTGACACTAGTCTAAGAGAGTGGCATGTCAGAATATGGCCTTACTGCCTCCTCCAACCTTTGTAAATAATATACCAATCCAATAGGGAGGACTGGTGTAATCCAAACAAATCTAGACACATCCTCTAGCAGGCAATTAATAACACATAGACAAACTGGGTAACAAACTAAAATCCTATTCAATTCACAAGAGGGCAAACCAAAATTGACCAATGACAGCACGTCTCTTCCGAACTTTTAAACTGTGGAAACTAGTGATGGGGAAATAAAATCGATCAAATATTATTTTTGACGATATATTGCATCGTATCGCAGTGTTTCCCCTATATTCATTTAACAGTGGCGGGCCGCCGCTGCTAAATCGTTGCTTCCACCCCAAAAAATATGATAAAAAAATGGGATAGTAAAACATTTTCAGTGAAAACTTAAATTACTAAAACCAGGGGCCTCCCGGGTGGCGCAGTGGTCTAAGGCACTGCATCGCAGTGCTAGCTGTGCCACCAGAGACTCTGGGTTTGAGCCCAGGCTCTGTCGCAGCCGGCCGCGACCGGGAGGCACAATTGGCCTAGCATCATGGCCTAGCATCATCCAGGTTAGGGAGGGTTTGGCCGGTAGGGATATCCTTGTCTCATCACGCACTAGACTCCTGTCGGGCTGGGCACAGTGCACGCTGATCAGGTCGCTAGGTGCACAGTGTTTCCTCCGACACATTGGTGCGGCTGGCTTCCGGGTTGGATGTTCGCTGTGTTAAGAAGCAGTACGGCTTGGTTGGGTTGTGTTTCGGAGGACACATGACTTTCGACCTTCGTCTCTCCCGAGCCCGTACGGGAGTTGTAACGATGAGACAAGACAGTAACTACTAACAATTGGATACTATGAAATTGGGGAGAAAAAGGGGAGTAAAAATAATACTAAATTAAATTTTAAAAATTACTAAAACCTGATAGAAAGGATAATGGAGCTATGTATTTCATAGATCATCTTTGAGAACTAACAACCACCAAAATAAAAACTAAACAGACGGGGACAATGTAAAATGAGTCACTCAGATAGCATAAGAACAATTAGCTTTAAAACTGCACATTTTCTCTCAGCCCCATGTCATGTGTAGAATTGCAGGAAATTAACTTCAAAACAGCTAAATCTGTGGCCAAGAGGAGGGCCTCTAAAATTGTTCACGCCATTGGCCATGCCCACATGCCCACTGAGCCCCCACCCCCACCATAACTTTGCCACCACTGCGGAAAAAAATCCTAGGGGAAACAATGTATCATATTGACAATATTGCAATATTATTTTTGCCTTAGTTGGCTGTAACTGCACTTTTTAAATAGGGGGACAATTTGTTTTTAGCACTTGTATTTCCATGACTGATCAACACTCTTAGTGTCCTGGCTCTCTTGTCCCTCTGCAGCAGACATATGGTGAACAACATCAAATCACAATAAAATCACAGTATTGAATAGCAACACATACAGAATCACGAGGATCGTTAGAATCGCAATCTAAGTATCGTGATAGTATTATATCGTGGGGTCCCTGGCAATTTCCGGGCCCTAATGGAAACTACTTGACACCATCTGGGCACCTGCCTCCGCTAGACAGCTGTTATAAAGCTTATATAAAGCCACAGGATGTTTATAACCTTTCACAGGTTAAGTGTGGGGAGGAGAGTGATTGTTTGGCTTTGTGATGACTTAGTGAAAGGATATTATTAGCTATAAAGTCACTTTATGTCCCTGAAATCACAACTGTTGTGACAGAAATGTAAACAACATGATATATCAATTAACTTCCTCACTGCCAGTGTGTGCAGGACAAGGTACTAGGCCTATAGAGATTGTAGAAGACAACGTTGCAAGACAATACTTTTAGACACACGACAAGTCTAGCTAGGCTACTGTTTGTTATTTGACTACAGTGATTAGCCTTACATTTCTGACAGAGTGAGTCTGTTCCAACAAAGACATTTTCTTCCCTTTCGAAAAACGTCATTACTCTCAGCATCAGTCAGCATTGTATTGCTGAGTTTGCTTTAAATCACAAATGGACCTCCAGCTGGGACTGAGATAGTTATCCTCTTCATCATGTCTGGAGAAGAAGAGTCCTTTTGTATTTCAATATACTGGAGATTATAAATCAATGTTTCAATTGGCTTTGTTTAAAATATAAACGACTTGGCGGTAAACAATACTTGATCAATGAAGATAGTATGTGGAACCAAGTAGCCTATTTCGAAGTCCAAGAAAACAACGAATTGAACGTCCATATAACCATCTGAATTTTGTTTTATTAACGGGGGGGAAAAAACTAATAAAATGAGGAAAGGAAATATTTTGCAGAGACACGTCAATCGAATAAATCGATAGGCTAGTGACCAATAGCCTATGTATCATCATACGAATGGCATCAAATATGAAAATGCATGGCATTCAAATTTGCGTGTGTTTCAGATAATATGACATTGTAACACTGTAATAAAGTCACATTCTTACGTGTCGCAGTCATCTCTAGGACAGCCAGGAGTAGCACGATGGTTCGGATAATGTGGAGCTGACATCTCGGGGGACGGTGGGTCACTGTTGCTCGAGCTGGATACATTCCTCCGATGCTTTTCTAGTTCCTTTACACCCACTACAACCGTAATCTCACGTGCAAACGTTGATTTAAAAAGAAGACACCCAAAAATGTCTATAATAACTGTCTACGCACTCGTCCTTATCGTGTGACTGTGTGTAGTAGAACGCACGAAGTTCTCTCTCTTTTCCTGTCTCCTCTCTCTGACCGCCGGAGTCCCACTGTCTTCTTTTCCTGTCTCCTCTCTCTGACCGCCGGAGTCCCACTGTCTTCTTTTCCTGTCTCCTCTCTCTGACCGCCGGAGTCCCACTGTCTTCTTTTCCTGTCTCCTCTCTCTGACCGCCGGAGTCCCACTGTCTTCTTTTTCTGTCTCCTCTCTCTGACCGCCGGAGTCCCACTTTCTTATTTCCCTGTCTCCTCTCTCTGACCGCCGGAGTCCCACTGCCTTCTTTCCCGCTCTGAGCGCACGCTCACAAAACGTCTGTCTGAGCGGCTCGTCTCGCACGAGCCATCTGGCTCTGATTAGTGCTCGATGTGTCGCCACCTCGTGTTGAAAATACACAGTTCTTTGCGCAACCACCAAGGAAAACGTGATGCATTGCGGTCTATCTATGGTGTTTGAAGTTAATTTATTAATTCCCATATGGGTGGGCTATACTAGCATAGCAGACATACATAATAACCTATTCTAATTGCTGTAACAAAGCTGGAGTAAAAGTAGGCTAGCCTACTTCAGGTCATGCAAAAGTGTGTATCAATCAATTCATCATTTTAGTAAATAATATCAGCAGTTCCAATTCA